>NW_026527480.1:0-36155 GCF_022682495.2 Desmodus rotundus
GGGACTGAGCGTCCTAGCTCAGGCCGCGGGGGTCGACCAGCCGTCCCGGCGGGACTTGGCCTCCGGGCGCGGTGCTCCACCAGCCAGCACAGCCGGACTGAGCCTCCGAGCGCGGTGCTCCACCAGACTTCCCGGCCGGACGGAGCCTCCTGGCGCGGGCCGCGGGGGTCGACCAGCTGGCCGAGCGGGACTTGGCCTCTGGGGGCGGGGCCGCGGGGGTCAACTAGATGGCCGGGCGGGACTGGGCCTCTGGGCGCGGGGCCGCGGGGGTCGACCAGCTGGCCGGGCGGGACCTGGCCTCTGGGCGCGGGGCCGCGGGGGGTCGACCAGCTGGCCCGGCGGGACTCTGCCTCCGGGCTCGGGGTGTGTGGTTTCGACCAGACTGCCCTGCGGGACTCATCTTCGAGGCGCGGGCCACGGGGTCCGGCCAGACGGCCAGGCGGGAAACAGCCTCCGGACGCTGTGCTGCGGGGCTCAGTCAGCTCGGCGGTACTCATCCTGCAGGCGCTGGGCTGCGGGACTCGACCAGCCGGCCCGGTGGGACTGAGCCTCCGAGCACTTGGTCCACTAGCCTGCCCTTCGGGACTGAGCTTCCTGGCTCTTACGGCGGGGTTCGACCAGCCGGCCTAGAGGGACTCAGCCTCCGGGCTCGGGGCCACGGCGGTCGACCAGCAGGCCCGGCGGGACTGAGCCTCCTCGCTCAGGCGGCGGGGGTCGACCAGTGGGACCGGCGGGACTCGCCTCCGGGCCCGGGGCTCCAGCAGCCTGCCCGGCCGGTCTGAGCCTGTTGGCGCGGGCCGCGGGGCTCCACCAGCCTCCACGGCGGGACTCAGGCTCCGCGCGCGGGGGCCACAGCGGTCGACTGGTTGGCCCGGCGGCACTCAGCCTCCGTGCACGCGGTCTGGGGGTTCGACCAGCCAGCCCGGCGGGACTCATCGTCGAGTCACGGGCCACGGGGTTCGACCAACCGGGCAGGAGGGAAACAACCTCCGGACGCTGGACTGCGTGGCTCAGTCAGCTCGGCGGTACTCATCCTGCAGGCGCTGGGCTGCGGGACTCGACCAGCCGGCCCGGTGGGACTGAGCCTCCGAGCACTTGGTCCACTAGCCTGCCCTTCGGGACTGAGCTTCCTGGCTCTTACGGCGGGGTTCGACCAGCCGGCCTAGAGGGACTCAGCCTCCGGGCTGGGTGCCACGGCAGTCGACCAGCCGGCACGGCGGGACTGAGCGTCCTAGCTCAGGCCGCGGGGGTCGACCAGCCGTCCCGGCGGGACTTGGCCTCCGGGCGCGGTGCTCCACCAGCCAGCACAGCCGGACTGAGCCTCCGAGCGCGGTGCTCCACCAGACTTCCCGGCCGGACGGAGCCTCCTGGCGCGGGCCGCGGGGGTCGACCAGCTGGCCGAGCGGGACTTGGCCTCTGGGGGCGGGGCCGCGGGGGTCAACTAGATGGCCGGGCGGGACTGGGCCTCTGGGCGCGGGGCCGCGGGGGTCGACCAGCTGGCCGGGCTGGACTTGGCCTCTCTGCGCGGGGCCGCGGGGGGTCGACCAGCTGGCCCGGCGGGACTCTGCCTCCGGGCTCGGGGTGTGTGGTTTCGACCAGACTGCCCTGCGGGACTCATCTTCGAGGCGCGGGCCACGGGGTCCGGCCAGACGGCCAGGCGGGAAACAGCCTCCGGACGCTGTGCTGCGGGGCTCAGTCAGCTCGGCGGTACTCATCCTGCAGGCGCTGGGCTGCGGGACTCGACCAGCCGGCCCGGTGGGACTGAGCCTCCGAGCACTTGGTCCACTAGCCTGCCCTTCGGGACTGAGCTTCCTGGCTCTTACGGCGGGGTTCGACCAGCCGGCCTAGAGGGACTCAGCCTCCGGGCTCGGGGCCACGGCGGTCGACCAGCAGGCCCGGCGGGACTGAGCCTCCTCGCTCAGGCGGCGGGGGTCGACCAGTGGGACCGGCGGGACTCGCCTCCGGGCCCGGGGCTCCAGCAGCCTGCCCGGCCGGTCTGAGCCTGTTGGCGCGGGCCGCGGGGCTCCACCAGCCTCCACGGCGGGACTCAGGCTCCGCGCGCGGGGGCCACAGCGGTCGACTGGTTGGCCCGGCGGCACTCAGCCTCCGTGCACGCGGTCTGGGGGTTCGACCAGCCAGCCCGGCGGGACTCATCGTCGAGTCACGGGCCACGGGGTTCGACCAACCGGGCAGGAGGGAAACAACCTCCGGACGCTGGACTGCGTGGCTCAGTCAGCTCGGCGGTACTCATCCTGCAGGCGCTGGGCTGCGGGACTCGACCAGCCGGCCCGGTGGGACTGAGCCTCCGAGCACTTGGTCCACTAGCCTGCCCGTCGGGACTGAGCTTCCTGGCTCTTACGGCGGGGTTCGACCAGCCGGCCTAGAGGGACTCAGCCTCCGGGCTGGGTGCCACGGCAGTCGACCAGGCGGCCCGGCGGGACTGAGCGTCCTAGCTCAGGCCGCGGGGGTCGACCAGCCGTCCCGGCGGGACTTGGCCTCCGGGCGCGGTGCTCCACCAGCCAGCACAGCCGGACTGAGCCTCCGAGAGCGGTGCTCCACCAGACTTCCCGGCCGGACGGAGCCTCCTGGCGCGGGCCGCGGGGGTCGACCACCTGGCCGAGCGGGACTTGGCCTCTGGGGAAGGGGCCGCGGGGGTCAACTAGATGGCCGGGCGGGACTTGGCCTCTGTGCGCGGGGCCGCGGGGTGTCGACCAGCTGGCCCGGCGGGACTCTGCCTCCGGGCTCGGGGTGTGTGGTTTCGACCAGACTGCCCTGCGGGACTCATCTTCGAGGCGCGGGCCACGGGGTCCGGCCAGACGGCCAGGCGGGAAACAGCCTCCGGACGCTGTGCTGCTGGGCTCAGTCAGCTCGGCGGTACTCATCCTGCAGGCGCTGGGCTGCGGGACTCGACCAGCCGGCCCGGTGGGACTGAGCCTCCGAGCACTTGGTCCACTAGCCTGCCCGTCGGGACTGAGCTTCCTGGCTCATACGGCGGGGTTCGACCAGCCGGCCTAGAGGCACTCAGCCTCCGGGCTGGGTGCCACGGCAGTCGACCAGCCGGCCCGGCGGGACTGAGCGTCCTAGCTCAGGCCGCGGGGGTCGACCAGCCGTCCCGGCGGGACTTGGCCTCCGGGCGCGGTGCTCCACCAGCCAGCACAGCCGGACTGAGCCTCCGAGCGCGGTGCTCCACCAGACTGCCCGGCCGGACGGAGCCTCCTGGCGCGGCCCGCGGGGGTCGACGAGCTGGCCGAGCGGGACTTGGCCTCTGGGGGCGGGGCCGCGGGGGTCAACCAGCTGGCCGGGCGGGACTTGGCCTCTGGGCGCGGGGCCGCGGGGGTCGACCAGCTGGCCGGGCGGGACTTGGCCTCTGTGCGCGGGGCCGCGGGGGTCAACCAGCTGGCCGGGCGGGACTTGGCCTCTGTGCGCGGGGCCGCGGGGGATCGACCAGCTGGCCCGGAGGGACTCTGCCTCCGGGCTCGGCGTGTGTGGTTTCGACCAGACTGCCCTGCGGGACTCATCTTCGAGGCGCGGGCCACGGGGTCCGGCCAGACGGCCAGGCGGGAAACAGCCTCCGGACGCTGGGCTGCGGGGCTCAGTCAGCTCGGCGCTACTAAGCCTGCAGGCGCTTGGCTGCGGGGTCGACCATCTGGCCCGGCATGACTTAGGCCCGAAGCGTCCCCGGACCCCAGCGCGTGCCAAGACCGGGGCAGGGGTCCCGTGCCATCGCCGCAGCACTTTCCGCCCGTTCCCGACGCCTCGGGGGTCGCGTTCTGTAGGCGGCGGCGGCGGCGGCTTGGAGGGTATTGGGGTGGAGACGGTCGTGGGGGTGGAAGCTCGGTGTGGTACTGTCGCGCCTGCCCGCCGGCGACTCAGGGGAAATTCTGTCGCGTGCCAGGCACCCGGCCACCGTGGCCCGAGAGCCTAAGGTCTTCTTTCCCAGCCCCCCTACCGCAGCCGCGGTCGCGCCGTGGAGTCCGGGAGCTCCGAGGCGGACGTGGTGTGCCGGGACGGGATCGGCCCTACGGCCGGGCAGTGGGTCGCCCTGGCCGCCCGGTGATCCGGCTCGGTCCCGCTGACGCGCGCGACAGTTGTCGGGCGCCACCTGGCGGCCGTTTGTATATCGTTCGTTCCTTCCGGAGCCACGACGGACGCGATTTGGCCACGTCGCAAGCGCTGGACTTCCAGCAGGCCGGCGGTGCTTGCGGGATCCTGCGGGTGGCGCCGGCGTGTCGGTGCCCGGCCTCTGGGCCCGAGGTTGCACCTGCAGGATTAGTAGGGCGGTATGGCCGCCTGCACGGGTCGACCAGCACGCGCGGGCGCCCGCGGTGACGGACGGACAGACCGAACGACGCCCCTGGTCCGTGGTGGGGGAACGCCTGAGGTGGTTGGCACCTGGCCGTTCCGGAGCTGCCGACCGAGGCAGGCCGTGTCGGGCGATCGAACGACGCTCCGCGGACGCTCCTGGACGCGGACCTCGACCAGCAGGCCCGGCGGGACTCAGCCCCCGTGCACAGGGTCTGGGGGTTCGACCAGCCAGCCCGGCGGGACTCATCGTCGAGTCACGGGCCACGGGGTTCGACCAACCGGGCAGGAGGGAAACATCCTCCGGACGCTGGACTGCGTGGCTCAGTCAGCTCGGCGGTACTCATCCTGCAGGCGCTGGGCTGCGGGACTCGACCAGCCGGCCCGGTGGGACTGAGCCTCCGAGCACTTGGTCCACTAGCCTGCCCGTCGGGACTGAGCTTCCTGGCTCTTACGGCGGGGTTCGACCAGCCGGCCTAGAGGGACTCAGCCTCCGGGCTGGGTGCCACGGCAGTCGACCAGCCGGCCCGGCGGGACTGAGCGTCCTAGCTCAGGCCGCGGGGGTCGACCAGCCGTCCCGGCGGGACTTGGCCTCCGGGCGCGATGCTCCACCAGCCAGCACAGCCGGACTGAGCCTCCGAGCGCGGTGCTCCACCAGACTGCCCGGCCGGACGGAGCCTCCTGGCTCGGCCCGCAGGGGTCGACGAGCTGGCCGAGCGGGACTTGGCCTCTGCGCGCGGGGCCGCGGGGGTCAACCAGCTGGCCGGGCGGGACTTGGCCTCTGGGCGCGGGGCCGCGGGGGTCGACCAGCTGGCCGGGCGGGACTTGGCCTCTGTGCGCGGGGCCGCGGGGGTCAACCAGCTGGCCGAGCGGCACTTGGCCTTTGGGCGGGGTCGCGGGGGTCAACCAGCTGGCCGAGCGGGACTTGGCCTCTGGGTGCGGGGCCGCGGGGGTTAACCAGCTGGCCGGGCGGGACTTGGCCTCTGGGCGCGGGGCCGCGGGGGTCGACCAGCTGGCCGGGAGGGACCTGGCCTCTGGGCGCGGGGGCCGCGGGGGGTCGACCAGCTGGCCCGTCGGGACTCTGCCTCCGGGCTCGGGGTGTGTGGTTTCGACCAGACTGCCCTGCGGGACTCATCTTCGAGGCGCGGGCCACGGGGTCCGGCCAGACGGCCAGGCGGGAAACAGCCTCCGGACGCTGTGCTGCGGGGCTCAGTCAGCTCGGCGGTACTCATCCTGCAGGCGCTGGGCTGCGGGACTCGACCAGCCGGCCCGGTGGGACTGAGCCTCCGAGCACTTGGTCCACTAGCCTGCCCTTCGGGACTGAGCTTCCTGGCTCTTACGGCGGGGTTCGACCAGCCGGCCTAGAGGGACTCAGCCTCCGGGCTGGGTGCCACGGCAGTCGACCAGCCGGCCCGGCGGGACTGAGCGTCCTAGCTCAGGCCGCGGGGGTCGACCAGCCGTCCCGGCGGGACTTGGCCTCCGGGCGCGGTGCTCCACCAGCCAGCACAGCCGGACTGAGCCTCCGAGCGCGGTGCTCCACCAGACTTCCCGGCCGGACGGAGCCTCCTGGCGCGGGCCGCGGGGGTCGACCAGCTGGCCGAGCGGGACTTGGCCTCTGGGGGCGGGGCCGCGGGGGTCAACTAGATGGCCGGGCGGGACTGGGCCACTGGGCGCGGGGCCGCGGGGGTCGACCAGCTGGCCGGGCGGGACCTGGCCTCTGGGCGCGGGGCCGCGGGGGTCGACCAGCTGGCCGGGCGGGACTTGGCCTCTGTGCGCGGGACCGCGGGGGTCAACCAGCTGGCCGAGCGGGACTTGGCCTCTGGGCGCGGGGCCGCGGGGGTCGACCAGCTGGCCGGACGGGACTTGGCCTCTGTGCGCGGGGCCGCGGGGAGTCGACCAGCTGGCCCGGCGGGACTCTGCCTCCGGGCTCGGGGTGTGTGGTTTCGACCAGACTGCCCTGCGGGACTCATCTTCGAGGCGCGGGCCACGGGGTCCGGCCAGACGGCCAGGCGGGAAACAGCCTCCGGACGCTGTGCTGCGGAGCTCAGTCAGCTCGGCGGTACTCATCCTGCAGGCGCTGGGCTGCGGGACTCGACCAGCCGGCCCGGTGGGACTGAGCCTCCGAGCACTTGGTCCACTAGCCTGCCCTTCGGGACTGAGCTTCCTGGCTCTTACGGCGGGGTTCGACCAGCCGGCCTAGAGGGACTCAGCCTCCGGGCTGGGTGCCACGGCGGTCGACCAGCAGGCCCGGCGGGACTGAGCCTCCTCGCTCAGGCGGCGGGGGTCGACCAGTGGGACCGGCGGGACTCGCCTCCGGGCCCGGGGCTCCAGCAGCCTGCCCGGCCGGTCTGAGCCTGTTGGCGCGGGCCGCGGGGCTCCACCAGCCTCCACGGCGGGACTCAGGCTCCGCGCGCGGGGGCCACAGCGGTCGACTGGGTGGCCCGGCGGCACTCAGCCTCCGTGCACGGGGTCTGGGGGTTCGACCAGCCAGCGCGGCGGGACTCATCGTCGAGTCACGGGCCACGGGGTTCGACCAACCGGGCAGGAGGGAAACATCCTCCGGACGCTGGACTGCGTGGCTCAGTCAGCTCGGCGGTACTCATCCTGCAGGCGCTGGGCTGCGGGACTCGACCAGCCGGCCCGGTGGGACTGAGCCTCCGAGCACTTGGTCCACTAGCCTGCCCGTCGGGACTGAGCTTCCTGGCTCTTACGGCGGGGTTCGACCAGCCGGCCTAGAGGGACTCAGCCTCCGGGCTGGGTGCCACGGCAGTCGACCAGCCGGCCCGGCGGGACTGAGCGTCCTAGCTCAGGCCGCGGGGGTCGACCAGCCGTCCCGGCGGGACTTGGCCTCCGGGCGCGATGCTCCACCAGCCAGCACAGCCGGACTGAGCCTCCGAGCGCGGTGCTCCACCAGACTGCCCGGGCGGACGGAGCCTCCTGGCTCGGCCCGCAGGGGTCGACGAGCTGGCCGAGCGGGACTTGGCCTCTGCGCGCGGGGCCGCGGGGGTCAACCAGCTGGCCGGGCGGGACTTGGCCTCTGGGCGCGGGGCCGCGGGGGTCGACCAGCTGGCCGGGCGGGACTTGGCCTCTGTGCGCGGGGCCGCGGGGTGTCGACCAGCTGGCCCGGCGGGACTCTGCCTCCGGGCTCGGGGTGTGTGGTTTCGACCAGACTGCCCTGCGGGACTCATCTTCGAGGCGCGGGCCACGGGGTCCGGCCAGACGGCCAGGCGGGAAACAGCCTCCGGACGCTGTGCTGCGGGGCTCAGTCAGCTCGGCGGTACTCATCCTGCAGGCGCTGGGCTGCGGGACTCGACCAGCCGGCCCGGTGGGACTGAGCCTCCGAGCACTTGGTCCACTAGCCTGCCCGTCGGGACTGAGCTTCCTGGCTCTTACGGCGGGGTTCGACCAGCCGGCCTAGAGGGACTCAGCCTCCGGGCTGGGTGCCACGGCAGTCGACCAGCCGGCCCGGCGGGACTGAGCGTCCTAGCGCAGGCTGCGGGGGTCGACCAGCCGTCCCGGCGGGACTTGGCCTCCGGGCGCGGTGCTCCACCAGCCAGCACAGCCGGACTGAGCCTCCGAGCGCGGTGCTCCACCAGACTGCCCGGCCGGACGGAGCCTCCTGGCGCGGCCCGCGGGGGTCGACGAGCTGGCCGAGCGGGACTTGGCCTCTGGGGGCGGGGCCGCGGGGGTCAACCAGCTGGCCGGGCGGGAATTGGCCTCTGGGCGCGGGGCCGCGGGGGTCGACCAGCTGGCCGGGCGGGACTTGGCCTCTGTGCGCGGGGCCGCGGGGGTCAACCAGCTGGCCGAGCGGCACTTGGCCTTTGGGCGGGGTCGCGGGGGTCAACCAGCTGGCCGAGCGGGACTTGGCCTCTGCGCGCGGGGCCGCGGGGGTCAACCAGCTGGCCGGGCGGGACTTGGCCTCTGGGCGCGGGGCCGCGGGGGTCGACCAGCTGGCCGGGCGGGACCTGGCCTCTGGGCGCGGGGCCGCGGGGGGTCGACCAGCTGGCCCGGCGGGACTCTGCCTCCGGGCTCGGGGTGTGTGGTTTCGACCAGACTGCCCTGCGGGACTCATCTTCGAGGCGCGGGCCACGGGGTCCGGCCAGACGGCCAGGCGGGAAACAGCCTCCGGACGCTGTGCTGCCGGGCTCAGTCAGCTCGGCGGTACTCATCCTGCAGGCGCTGGGCTGCGGGACTCGACCAGCCGGCCCGGTGGGACTGAGCCTCCGAGCACTTGGTCCACTAGCCTGCCCTTCGGGACTGAGCTTCCTGGCTCTTACGGCGGGGTTCGACCAGCCGGCCTAGAGGGACTCAGCCTCCGGGCTGGGTGCCACGGCAGTCGACCAGCCGGCCCGGCGGGACTGAGCGTCCTAGCTCAGGCCGCGGGGGTCGACCAGCCGTCCCGGCGGGACTTGGCCTCCGGGCGCGGTGCTCCACCAGCCAGCACAGCCGGACTGAGCCTCCGAGCGCGGTGCTCCACCAGACTTCCCGGCCGGACGGAGCCTCCTGGCGCGGGCCGCGGGGGTCGACCAGCTGGCCGAGCGGGACTTGGCCTCTGGGGGCGGGGCCGCGGGGGTCAACTAGATGGCCGGGCGGGACTGGGCCTCTGGGCGCGGGGCCGCGGGGGTCGACCAGCTGGCCGGGCGGGACCTGGCCTCTGGGCGCGGGGCCGCGGGGGGTCGACCAGCTGGCCCGGCGGGACTCTGCCTCCGGGCTCGGGGTGTGTGGTTTCGACCAGACTGCCCTGCGGGACTCATCTTCGAGGCGCGGGCCACGGGGTCCGGCCAGACGGCCAGGCGGGAAACAGCCTCCGGACGCTGTGCTGCGGGGCTCAGTCAGCTCGGCGGTACTCATCCTGCAGGCGCTGGGCTGCGGGACTCGACCAGCCGGCCCGGTGGGACTGAGCCTCCGAGCACTTGGTCCACTAGCCTGCCCTTCGGGACTGAGCTTCCTGGCTCTTACGGCGGGGTTCGACCAGCCGGCCTAGAGGGACTCAGCCTCCGGGCTCGGGGCCACGGCGGTCGACCAGCAGGCCCGGCGGGACTGAGCCTCCTCGCTCAGGCGGCGGGGGTCGACCAGTGGGACCGGCGGGACTCGCCTCCGGGCCCGGGGCTCCAGCAGCCTGCCCGGCCGGTCTGAGCCTGTTGGCGCGGGCCGCGGGGCTCCACCAGCCTCCACGGCGGGACTCAGGCTCCGCGCGCGGGGGCCACAGCGGTCGACTGGTTGGCCCGGCGGCACTCAGCCTCCGTGCACGCGGTCTGGGGGTTCGACCAGCCAGCCCGGCGGGACTCATCGTCGAGTCACGGGCCACGGGGTTCGACCAACCGGGCAGGAGGGAAACAACCTCCGGACGCTGGACTGCGTGGCTCAGTCAGCTCGGCGGTACTCATCCTGCAGGCGCTGGGCTGCGGGACTCGACCAGCCGGCCCGGTGGGACTGAGCCTCCGAGCACTTGGTCCACTAGCCTGCCCTTCGGGACTGAGCTTCCTGGCTCTTACGGCGGGGTTCGACCAGCCGGCCTAGAGGGACTCAGCCTCCGGGCTGGGTGCCACGGCAGTCGACCAGCCGGCACGGCGGGACTGAGCGTCCTAGCTCAGGCCGCGGGGGTCGACCAGCCGTCCCGGCGGGACTTGGCCTCCGGGCGCGGTGCTCCACCAGCCAGCACAGCCGGACTGAGCCTCCGAGCGCGGTGCTCCACCAGACTTCCCGGCCGGACGGAGCCTCCTGGCGCGGGCCGCGGGGGTCGACCAGCTGGCCGAGCGGGACTTGGCCTCTGGGGGCGGGGCCGCGGGGGTCAACTAGATGGCCGGGCGGGACTTGGCCTCTGGGCGCGGGGCCGCGGGGGTCGACCAGCTGGCCGGGCTGGACTTGGCCTCTCTGCGCGGGGCCGCGGGGGGTCGACCAGCTGGCCCGGCGGGACTCTGCCTCCGGTCTCGGGGTGTGTGGTTTCGACCAGACTGCCCTGCGGGACTCATCTTCGAGGCGCGGGCCACGGGGTCCGGCCAGACGGCCAGGCGGGAAACAGCCTCCGGACGCTGTGCTGCGGGGCTCAGTCAGCTCGGCGGTACTCATCCTGCAGGCGCTGGGCTGCGGGACTCGACCAGCCGGCCCGGTGGGACTGAGCCTCCGAGCACTTGGTCCACTAGCCTGCCCTTCGGGACTGAGCTTCCTGGCTCTTACGGCGGGGTTCGACCAGCCGGCCTAGAGGGACTCAGCCTCCGGGCTGGGTGCCACAGCGGTCGACCAGCAGGCCCGGCGGGACTGAGCCTCCTCGCTCAGGCGGCGGGGGTCGACCAGTGGGACCGGCGGGACTCGCCTCCGGGCCCGGGGCTCCAGCAGCCTGCCCGGCCGGTCTGAGCCTGTTGGCGCGGGCCGCGGGGCTCCACCAGCCTCCACGGCGGGACTCAGGCTCCGCGCGCGGGGGCCACAGCGGTCGACTGGGTGGCCCGGCGGCACTCAGCCTCCGTGCACGGGGTCTGGGGGTTCGACCAGCCAGCCCGGCGGGACTCATCGTCGAGTCACGGGCCACGGGGTTCGACCAACCGGGCAGGAGGGAAACATCCTCCGGACGCTGGACTGCGTGGCTCAGTCAGCTCTGCGGTACTCATCCTGCAGGCGCTGGGCTGCGGGACTCGACCAGCCGGCCCGGTGGGACTGAGCCTCCGAGCACTTGGTCCACTAGCCTGCCCGTCGGGACTGAGCTTCCTGGCTCTTACGGCGGGGTTCGACCAGCCGGCCTAGAGGGACTCAGCCTCCGGGCTGGGTGCCACGGCAGTCGACCAGCCGGCCCGGCGGGACTGAGCGTCCTAGCTCAGGCCGCGGGGGTCGACTAGCCGTCCCGGCGGGACTTGGCCTCCGGGCGCGATGCTCCACCAGCCAGCACAGCCGGACTGAGCCTCCGAGCGCGGTGCTCCACCAGACTGCCCGGCCGGACGGAGCCTCCTGGCTCGGCCCGCGGGGGTCGACGAGCTGGCCGAGCGGGACTTGGCCTCTGCGCGCGGGGCCGCGGGGGTCAACCAGCTGGCCGGGCGGGACTTGGCCTCTGGGCGCGGGGCCGCGGGGGTCGACCAGCTGGCCGGGCGGGACTTGGCCTCTGTGCGCAGGGCCGCGGGGGTCAACCAGCTGGCCGAGCGGGACTTGGCCTCTGGGGGCGGGGCCGCGGGGGTCAACCAGCTGGCCGGGCGGGACTTGGCCTCTGGTCGCGGGGCCGCGGGGGTCGACCAGCTGGCCGGGCGGGACCTGGCCTCTGGGCGCGGGGCCGCGGGGGGTCGACCAGCTGGCCCGGCGGGACTCTGCCTCCGGGCTCGGGGTGTGTGGTTTCGACCAGACTGCCCTGCGGGACTCATCTTCGAGGCGCGGGCCACGGGGTCCGGCCAGACGGCCAGGCGGGAAACAGCCTCCGGACGCTGGGCTGCGGGGCTCAGTCAGCTCGGCGCTACTAAGCCTGCGGGCGCTTGGCTGCGGGGTCGACCATCTGGCCCGTCATGACTTAGGCCCGAAGCGTCCCCGGACCCCAGCGCGTGCCAAGACCGGGGCGGGGGTCCCGTGCCATCGCCGCGGCGCTTTCCGCCCCTTCCCGACGCCTCGGGGGTCGCGTTCCGTAGGCGGCGGCGGCGGCGGCTTGGAGGGTATTGGGGTGGAGACGGTCGTGGGGGTGGAAGCTCCGTGTGGTACTGTCGCGCCTGCCCGCCGGCGACTCGGGAAATTCTGTCGCGTGCCAGGCACCCGGCCACCGTGGCCCGAGAGCCTAAGGTCTTCTTTCCCAGCCCCCCTACCGCTGCCGCGGTCTCGCCGTGGAGTCCGGGAGCTCCGAGGCGGACGTGGTGTGCCGGGACGGGATCGGCCCTACGGAAGGGCGGCAGGTCGCCCTGGCCGCCCGGTGATCCGGCTCGGTCCCGCTGACGCTCGCGACGGTTGTCGGGCGCCACCTGGCGGCCGTTTGTATATCGTTCGTTCCTTCCGGAGCCACGAGGGACGCGATTTGGCCACGTCGCACGCGCTGGACTTCCAGCAGGCCGGCGGTGCTTGCGGGATCGTGCGGGTGGCGCCGGCGTGTCGGTGCCCGGCCTCTGGGCCCGAGGTTGCCCCTGCAGGATTAGTAGGGCCGTATGGCCGCCTGCACGGGTCGACCAGCACGCGCGGGCGCCCGCGGTGACGGACGGACAGACCGAGCGACGCCCCTGGTCCGTGGTGGGGGAACGCCTGAGGTGGTTGGCACCTGGCCGTTCCGGAGCTGCCGACCGAGGCACGCCGTGTCGGGCGATCGAACGACGCTCCGCGGACGCTCCTGGACGCGGACCTCGACCAGCAGGCCCGGCGGGACTCAGCCCCCGTGCACGGGGTCTGTGGGTTCGACCAGCTGCACGGTGGGACTCAGCTTGCGGTAGCGGGCCACGGGGGTCGACCAGCCAGCCCGGCGGGACACAGCCTCGAGGCGTGGGCTCGGGCCGTCGACCAGCTGGCCCGGCGGCATTCATTGTCCGGGCGCGGGCCACGGGTGTAGACCAGCCGTCCAGCGGGACTCAGCCTCCGTGCTCGGGGTCACGGCGGTCGACCAGCAGGCCCGGCGGGACTGAGCCTCCTCGCTCAGGCGGCGGGGGTCGACCAGTGGGAACGGCGGGACTCGCCTCCGGGCCCGGGGCTCCAGCAGCCTGCCCGGCCGGTCTGAGCCTGTTGGCGCGGGCCGCGGGGCTCCACCAGCCTCCACGGCGGGACTCAGGCTCCGCGCGCGGGGGCCACAGCGGTCGACTGGGTGGCCCGGCGGCACTCAGCCTCCGTGCACGGGGTCTGGGGGTTCGACCAGCCAGCCCGGCGGGACTCATCGTCGAGTCACGGGCCACGGGGTTCGACCAACCGGGCAGGAGGGAAACATCCTCCGGACGCTGGACTGCGTGGCTCAGTCAGCTCGGCGGTACTCATCCTGCAGGCGCTGGGCTGCGGGACTCGACCAGCCGGCCCGGTGGGACTGAGCCTCCGAGCACTTGGTCCACTAGCCTGCCCGTCGGGACTGAGCTTCCTGGCTCTTACGGCGGGGTTCGACCAGCCGGCCTAGAGGGACTCAGCCTCCGGGCTGGGTGCCACGGCAGTCGACCAGCCGGCCCGGCGGGACTGAGCGTCCTAGCTCAGGCCGCGGGGGTCGACCAGCCGTCCCGGCGGGACTTGGCCTCCGGGCGCGGTGCTCCACCAGCCAGCACAGCCGGACTGAGCCTCCGAGCGCGGTGCTCCACCAGACTTCCCGGCCGGACGGAGCCTCCTGGCGCGGGCCGCGGGGGTCGACCAGCTGGCCGAGCGGGACTTGGCCTCTGGGGGCGGGGCCGCGGGGGTCAACTAGATGGCCGGGCGGGACTGGGCCTCTGGGCGCGGGGCCGCGGGGGTCGACCAGCTGGCCGGGCGGGACCTGGCCTCTGGGCGCGGGGCCGCGGGGGGTCGACCAGCTGGCCCGGCGGGACTCTGCCTCCGGGCTCGGGGTGTGTGGTTTCGACCAGACTGCCCTGCGGGACTCATCTTCGAGGCGCGGGCCACGGGGTCCGGCCAGACGGCCAGGCGGGAAACAGCCTCCGGACGCTGTGCTGCGGGGCTCAGTCAGCTCGGCGGTACTCATCCTGCAGGCGCTGGGCTGCGGGACTCGACCAGCCGGCCCGGTGGGACTGAGCCTCCGAGCACTTGGTCCACTAGCCTGCCCTTCGGGACTGAGCTTCCTGGCTCTTACGGCGGGGTTCGACCAGCCGGCCTAGAGGGACTCAGCCTCCGGGCTCGGGGCCACGGCGGTCGACCAGCAGGCCCGGCGGGACTGAGCCTCCTCGCTCAGGCGGCGGGGGTCGACCAGTGGGACCGGCGGGACTCGCCTCCGGGCCCGGGGCTCCAGCAGCCTGCCCGGCCGGTCTGAGCCTGTTGGCGCGGGCCGCGGGGCTCCACCAGCCTCCACGGCGGGACTCAGGCTCCGCGCGCGGGGGCCACAGCGGTCGACTGGTTGGCCCGGCGGCACTCAGCCTCCGTGCACGCGGTCTGGGGGTTCGACCAGCCAGCCCGGCGGGACTCATCGTCGAGTCACGGGCCACGGGGTTCGACCAACCGGGCAGGAGGGAAACATCCTCCGGACGCTGGACTGCGTGGCTCAGTCAGCTCGGCGGTACTCATCCTGCAGGCGCTGGGCTGCGGGACTCGACCAGCCGGCCCGGTGGGACTGAGCCTCCGAGCACTTGGTCCACTAGCCTGCCCGTCGGGACTGAGCTTCCTGGCTCTTACGGCGGGGTTCGACCAGCCGGCCTAGAGGGACTCAGCCTCCGGGCTGGGTGCCACGGCAGTCGACCACCCGGCCCGGCGGGACTGAGCGTCCTAGCTCAGGCCGCGGGGGTCGACCAGCCGTCCCGTCGGGACTTGGCCTCCGGGCGCGGTGCTCCACCAGCCAGCACAGCCGGACTGAGCCTCCGAGCACTTGGTCCACCTGCCTGTCCGTCGGGACTGAGCTTCCTGGCTCGTACGGCGGGGGTCGACCAGCCGTCCCGGCGGGACTTGGCCTCCGGGCGCGATGCTCCACCAGCCAGCACAGCCGGACTGAGCCTCCGAGCGCGGTGCTCCACCAGACTGCCCGGCCGGACGGAGCCTCCTGGCGCGGCCCGCGGGGGTCAACCAGCTGGCCGAGCGGGACTTGGCCTCTGGGCGCGGGGTCGCGGGGGTCAACCAGCTGGCCGGGCGGGACCTGGCCTCTGGGCGCGGGGCCGCGGGGGTCGACCAGCTGGCCGGGCGGGACTTGGCCTCTGTGCGCGGGACCGCGGGGGTCAACCAGCTGGCCGAACGGGACTTGGCCTCTGGGCGCGGGGCCGCGGGGGTCGACCAGCTGGCCGGACGGGACTTGGCCTCTGTGCGCGGGGCCGCGGGGGGTCGACCAGCTGGCCCGGCGGGACTCTGCCTCCGGGCTCGGGGTGTGTGGTTTCGACCAGACTGCCCTGCGGGACTCATCTTCGAGGCGCGGGCCACGGGGTCCGGCCAGACGGCCAGGCGGGAAACAGCCTCCGGACGCTGTGCTGCGGGGCTCAGTCAGCTCGGCGGTACTCATCCTGCAGGCGCTGGGCTGCGGGACTCGACCAGCCGGCCCGGCGGGACTCAGCCCCCGTGCACAGGGTCTGGGGGTTCGACCAGCCAGCCCGGCGGGACTCATCGTCGAGTCACGGGCCACGGGGTTCGACCAACCGGGCAGGAGGGAAACATCCTCCGGACGCTGGACTGCGTGGCTCAGTCAGCTCGGCGGTACTCATCCTGCAGGCGCTGGGCTGCGGGACTCGACCAGCCGGCCCGGTGGGACTGAGCCTCCGAGCACTTGGTCCACTAGCCTGCCCGTCGGGACTGAGCTTCCTGGCTCTTACGGCGGGGTTCGACCAGCCGGCCTAGAGGGACTCAGCCTCCGGGCTGGGTGCCACGGCAGTCGACCAGCCGGCCCGGCGGGACTGAGCGTCCTAGCTCAGGCCGCGGGGGTCGACCAGCCGTCCCGGCGGGACTTGGCCTCCGGGCGCGATGCTCCACCAGCCAGCACAGCCGGACTGAGCCTCCGAGCGCGGTGCTCCACCAGACTGCCCGGCCGGACGGAGCCTCCTTGCTCGGCCCGCAGGGGTCGACGAGCTGGCCGAGCGGGACTTGGCCTCTGCGCGCGGGGCCGCGGGGGTCAACCAGCTGGCCGGGCGGGACTTGGCCTCTGGGCGCGGGGCCGCGGGGGTCGACCAGCTGGCCGGGCGGGACTTGGCCTCTGTGCGCGGGGCCGCGGGGTGTCGACCAGCTGGCCCGGCGGGACTCTGCCTCCGGGCTCGGGGTGTGTGGTTTCGACCAGACTGCCCTGCGGGACTCATCTTCGAGGCGCGGGCCACGGGGTCCGGCCAGACGGCCAGGCGGCAAACAGCCTCCGGACGCTGTGCTGCGGGGCTCAGTCAGCTCGGCGGTACTCATCCTGCAGGCGCTGGGCTGCGGGACTCGACCAGCCGGCCCGGTGGGACTGAGCCTCCGAGCACTTGGTCCACTAGCCTGCCCGTCGGGACTGAGCTTCCTGGCTCTTACGGCGGGGTTCGACCAGCCGGCCTAGAGGGACTCAGCCTCCGGGCTGGGTGCCACGGCAGTCGACCAGCCGGCCCGGCGGGACTGAGCGTCCTAGCGCAGGCTGCGGGGGTCGACCAGCCGTCCCGGCGGGACTTGGCCTCCGGGCGCGGTGCTCCACCAGCCAGCACAGCCGGACTGAGCCTCCGAGCGCGGTGCTCCACCAGACTGCCCGGCCGGACGGAGCCTCCTGGCGCGGCCCGCGGGGGTCGACGAGCTGGCCGAGCGGGACTTGGCCTCTGGGGGCGGGGCCGCGGGGGTCAACCAGCTGGCCGGGCGGGACTTGGCCTCTGGGCGCGGGGCCGCGGGGGTCGACCAGCTGGCCGGGCGGGACTTGGCCTCTGTGCGCGGGGCCGCGGGGGTCAACCAGCTGGCCGAGCGGCACTTGGCCTTTGGGCGGGGTCGCGGGGGTCAACCAGCTGGCCGAGCGGGACTTGGCCTCTGCGCGCGGGGCCGCGGGGGTCAACCAGCTGGCCGGGCGGGACTTGGCCTCTGGGCGCGGGGCCGCGGGGGTCGACCAGCTGGCCGGGCGGGACCTGGCCTCTGGGCGCGGGGCCGCGGGGGGTCGACCAGCTGGCCCGGCGGGACTCTGCCTCCGGGCTCGGGGTGTGTGGTTTCGACCAGACTGCCCTGCGGGACTCATCTTCGAGGCGCGGGCCACGGGGTCCGGCCAGACGGCCAGGCGGGAAACAGCCTCCGGACGCTGTGCTGCCGGGCTCAGTCAGCTCGGCGGTACTCATCCTGCAGGCGCTGGGCTGCGGGACTCGACCAGCCGGCCCGGTGGGACTGAGCCTCCGAGCACTTGGTCCACTAGCCTGCCCGTCGGGACTGAGCTTCCTGGCTCTTACGGCGGGGTTCGACCAGCCGGCCTAGAGGGACTCAGCCTCCGGGCTGGGTGCCACGGCAGTCGACCAGCCGGCCCGGCGGGACTGAGCGTCCTAGCTCAGGCCGCGGGGGTCGACCAGCCGTCCCGGCGGGACTTGGCCTCCGGGCGCGATGCTCCACCAGCCAGCACAGCCGGACTGAGCCTCCGAGCGCGGTGCTCCACCAGACTGCCCGGCCGGACGGAGCCTCCTGGCTCGGCCCGCAGGGGTCGACGAGCTGGCCGAGCGGGACTTGGCCTCTGCGCGCGGGGCCGCGGGGGTCAACCAGCTGGCCGGGCGGGACTTGGCCTCTGGGCGCGGGGCCGCGGGGGTCGACCAGCTGGCCGGGTGGGACTTGGCCTCTGTGCGCGGGGCCGCGGGGTGTCGACCAGCTGGCCCGGCGGGACTCTGCCTCCGGGCTCGGGGTGTGTGGTTTCGACCAGACTGCCCTGCGGGACTCATCTTCGAGGCGCGGGCCACGGGGTCCGGCCAGACGGCCAGGCGGCAAACAGCCTCCGGACGCTGTGCTGCGGGGCTCAGTCAGCTCGGCGGTACTCATCCTGCAGGCGCTGGGCTGCGGGACTCGACCAGCCGGCCCGGTGGGACTGAGCCTCCGAGCACTTGGTCCACTAGCCTGCCCGTCGGGACTGAGCTTCCTGGCTCTTACGGCGGGGTTCGACCAGCCGGCCTAGAGGGACTCAGCCTCCGGGCTGGGTGCCACGGCAGTCGACCAGCCGGCCCGGCGGGACTGAGCGTCCTAGCGCAGGCTGCGGGGGTCGACCAGCCGTCCCGGCGGGACTTGGCCTCCGGGCGCGGTGCTCCACCAGCCAGCACAGCCGGACTGAGCCTCCGAGCGCGGTGCTCCACCAGACTGCCCGGCCGGACGGAGCCTCCTGGCGCGGCCCGCGGGGGTCGACGAGCTGGCCGAGCGGGACTTGGCCTCTGGGGGCGGGGCCGCGGGGGTCAACCAGCTGGCCGGGCGGGACTTGGCCTCTGGGCGCGGGGCCGCGGGGGTCGACCAGCTGGCCGGGCGGGACTTGGCCTCTGTGCGCGGGGCCGCGGGGGTCAACCAGCTGGCCGAGCGGCACTTGGCCTTTGGGCGGGGTCGCGGGGGTCAACCAGCTGGCCGAGCGGGACTTGGCCTCTGCGCGCGGGGCCGCGGGGGTCAACCAGCTGGCCGGGCGGGACTTGGCCTCTGGGCGCGGGGCCGCGGGGGTCGACCAGCTGGCCGGGCGGGACCTGGCCTCTGGGCGCGGGGCCGCGGGGGGTCGACCAGCTGGCCCGGCGGGACTCTGCCTCCGGGCTCGGGGTGTGTGGTTTCGACCAGACTGCCCTGCGGGACTCATCTTCGAGGCGCGGGCCACGGGGTCCGGCCAGACGGCCAGGCGGGAAACAGCCTCCGGACGCTGTGCTGCCGGGCTCAGTCAGCTCGGCGGTACTCATCCTGCAGGCGCTGGGCTGCGGGACTCGACCAGCCGGCCCGGTGGGACTGAGCCTCCGAGCACTTGGTCCACTAGCCTGCCCTTCGGGACTGAGCTTCCTGGCTCTTACGGCGGGGTTCGACCAGCCGGCCTAGAGGGACTCAGCCTCCGGGCTGGGTGCCACGGCAGTCGACCAGCCGGCCCGGCGGGACTGAGCGTCCTAGCTCAGGCCGCGGGGGTCGACCAGCCGTCCCGGCGGGACTTGGCCTCCGGGCGCGGTGCTCCACCAGCCAGCACAGCCGGACTGAGCCTCCGAGCGCGGTGCTCCACCAGACTTCCCGGCCGGACGGAGCCTCCTGGCGCGGGCCGCGGGGGTAGACCAGCTGGCCGAGCGGGACTTGGCCTCTGGGGGCGGGGCCGCGGGGGTCAACTAGATGGCCGGGCGGGACTGGGCCTCTGGGCGCGGGGCCGCGGGGGTCGACCAGCTGGCCGGGCGGGACCTGGCCTCTGGGCGCGGGGCCGCGGGGGGTCGACCAGCTGGCCCGGCGGGACTCTGCCTCCGGGCTCGGGGTGTGTGGTTTCGACCAGACTGCCCTGCGGGACTCATCTTCGAGGCGCGGGCCACGGGGTCCGGCCAGACGGCCAGGCGGGAAACAGCCTCCGGACGCTGTGCTGCCGGGCTCAGTCAGCTCGGCGGTACTCATCCTGCAGGCGCTGGGCTGCGGGACTCGACCAGCCGGCCCGGTGGGACTGAGCCTCCGAGCACTTGGTCCACTAGCCTGCCCGTCGGGACTGAGCTTCCTGGCTCTTACGGCGGGGTTCGACCAGCCGGCCTAGAGGGACTCAGCCTCCGGGCTGGGTGCCACGGCAGTCGACCAGCCGGCCCGGCGGGACTGAGCGTCCTAGCTCAGGCCGCGGGGGTCGACCAGCCGTCCCGGCGGGACTTGGCCTCCGGGCGCGATGCTCCACCAGCCAGCACAGCCGGACTGAGCCTCCGAGCGCGGTGCTCCACCAGACTGCCCGGCCGGACGGAGCCTCCTGGCTCGGCCCGCAGGGGTCGACGAGCTGGCCGAGCGGGACTTGGCCTCTGCGCGCGGGGCCGCGGGGGTCAACCAGCTGGCCGGGCGGGACTTGGCCTCTGGGCGCGGGGCCGCGGGGGTCGACCAGCTGGCCGGGTGGGACTTGGCCTCTGTGCGCGGGGCCGCGGGGTGTCGACCAGCTGGCCCGGCGGGACTCTGCCTCCGGGCTCGGGGTGTGTGGTTTCGACCAGACTGCCCTGCGGGACTCATCTTCGAGGCGCGGGCCACGGGGTCCGGCCAGACGGCCAGGCGGCAAACAGCCTCCGGACGCTGTGCTGCGGGGCTCAGTCAGCTCGGCGGTACTCATCCTGCAGGCGCTGGGCTGCGGGACTCGACCAGCCGGCCCGGTGGGACTGAGCCTCCGAGCACTTGGTCCACTAGCCTGCCCGTCGGGACTGAGCTTCCTGGCTCTTACGGCGGGGTTCGACCAGCCGGCCTAGAGGGACTCAGCCTCCGGGCTGGGTGCCACGGCAGTCGACCAGCCGGCCCGGCGGGACTGAGCGTCCTAGCGCAGGCTGCGGGGGTCGACCAGCCGTCCCGGCGGGACTTGGCCTCCGGGCGCGGTGCTCCACCAGCCAGCACAGCCGGACTGAGCCTCCGAGCGCGGTGCTCCACCAGACTGCCCGGCCGGACGGAGCCTCCTGGCGCGGCCCGCGGGGGTCGACGAGCTGGCCGAGCGGGACTTGGCCTCTGGGGGCGGGGCCGCGGGGGTCAACCAGCTGGCCGGGCGGGACTTGGCCTCTGGGCGCGGGGCCGCGGGGGTCGACCAGCTGGCCGGGCGGGACTTGGCCTCTGTGCGCGGGGCCGCGGGGGTCAACCAGCTGGCCGAGCGGCACTTGGCCTTTGGGCGGGGTCGCGGGGGTCAACCAGCTGGCCGAGCGGGACTTGGCCTCTGCGCGCGGGGCCGCGGGGGTCAACCAGCTGGCCGGGCGGGACTTGGCCTCTGGGCGCGGGGCCGCGGGGGTCGACCAGCTGGCCGGGCGGGACCTGGCCTCTGGGCGCGGGGCCGCGGGGGGTCGACCAGCTGGCCCGGCGGGACTCTGCCTCCGGGCTCGGGGTGTGTGGTTTCGACCAGACTGCCCTGCGGGACTCATCTTCGAGGCGCGGGCCACGGGGTCCGGCCAGACGGCCAGGCGGGAAACAGCCTCCGGACGCTGTGCTGCCGGGCTCAGTCAGCTCGGCGGTACTCATCCTGCAGGCGCTGGGCTGCGGGACTCGACCAGCCGGCCCGGTGGGACTGAGCCTCCGAGCACTTGGTCCACTAGCCTGCCCTTCGGGACTGAGCTTCCTGGCTCTTACGGCGGGGTTCGACCAGCCGGCCTAGAGGGACTCAGCCTCCGGGCTGGGTGCCACGGCAGTCGACCAGCCGGCCCGGCGGGACTGAGCGTCCTAGCTCAGGCCGCGGGGGTCGACCAGCCGTCCCGGCGGGACTTGGCCTCCGGGCGCGGTGCTCCACCAGCCAGCACAGCCGGACTGAGCCTCCGAGCGCGGTGCTCCACCAGACTTCCCGGCCGGACGGAGCCTCCTGGCGCGGGCCGCGGGGGTCGACCAGCTGGCCGAGCGGGACTTGGCCTCTGGGGGCGGGGCCGCGGGGGTCAACTAGATGGCCGGGCGGGACTGGGCCTCTGGGCGCGGGGCCGCGGGGGTCGACCAGCTGGCCGGGCGGGACCTGGCCTCTGGGCGCGGGGCCGCGGGGGGTCGACCAGCTGGCCCGGCGGGACTCTGCCTCCGGGCTCGGGGTGTGTGGTTTCGACCAGACTGCCCTGCGGGACTCATCTTCGAGGCGCGGGCCACGGGGTCCGGCCAGACGGCCAGGCGGGAAACAGCCTCCGGACGCTGTGCTGCGGGGCTCAGTCAGCTCGGCGGTACTCATCCTGCAGGCGCTGGGCTGCGGGACTCGACCAGCCGGCCCGGTGGGACTGAGCCTCCGAGCACTTGGTCCACTAGCCTGCCCTTCGGGACTGAGCTTCCTGGCTCTTACGGCGGGGTTCGACCAGCCGGCCTAGAGGGACTCAGCCTCCGGGCTCGGGGCCACGGCGGTCGACCAGCAGGCCCGGCGGGACTGAGCCTCCTCGCTCAGGCGGCGGGGGTCGACCAGTGGGACCGGCGGGACTCGCCTCCGGGCCCGGGGCTCCAGCAGCCTGCCCGGCCGGTCTGAGCCTGTTGGCGCGGGCCGCGGGGCTCCACCAGCCTCCACGGCGGGACTCAGGCTCCGCGCGCGGGGGCCACAGCGGTCGACTGGTTGGCCCGGCGGCACTCAGCCTCCGTGCACGCGGTCTGGGGGTTCGACCAGCCAGCCCGGCGGGACTCATCGTCGAGTCACGGGCCACGGGGTTCGACCAACCGGGCAGGAGGGAAACATCCTCCGGACGCTGGACTGCGTGGCTCAGTCAGCTCGGCGGTACTCATCCTGCAGGCGCTGGGCTGCGGGACTCGACCAGCCGGCCCGGTGGGACTGAGCCTCCGAGCACTTGGTCCACTAGCCTGCCCGTCGGGACTGAGCTTCCTGGCTCTTACGGCGGGGTTCGACCAGCCGGCCTAGAGGGACTCAGCCTCCGGGCTGGGTGCCACGGCAGTCGACCACCCGGCCCGGCGGGACTGAGCGTCCTAGCTCAGGCCGCGGGGGTCGACCAGCCGTCCCGTCGGGACTTGGCCTCCGGGCGCGGTGCTCCACCAGCCAGCACAGCCGGACTGAGCCTCCGAGCACTTGGTCCACCTGCCTGTCCGTCGGGACTGAGCTTCCTGGCTCGTACGGCGGGGGTCGACCAGCCGTCCCGGCGGGACTTGGCCTCCGGGCGCGATGCTCCACCAGCCAGCACAGCCGGACTGAGCCTCCGAGCGCGGTGCTCCACCAGACTGCCCGGCCGGACGGAGCCTCCTGGCGCGGCCCGCGGGGGTCAACCAGCTGGCCGAGCGGGACTTGGCCTCTGGGCGCGGGGTCGCGGGGGTCAACCAGCTGGCCGGGCGGGACCTGGCCTCTGGGCGCGGGGCCGCGGGGGTCGACCAGCTGGCCGGGCGGGACTTGGCCTCTGTGCGCGGGACCGCGGGGGTCAACCAGCTGGCCGAACGGGACTTGGCCTCTGGGCGCGGGGCCGCGGGGGTCGACCAGCTGGCCGGACGGGACTTGGCCTCTGTGCGCGGGGCCGCGGGGGGTCGACCAGCTGGCCCGGCGGGACTCTGCCTCCGGGCTCGGGGTGTGTGGTTTCGACCAGACTGCCCTGCGGGACTCATCTTCGAGGCGCGGGCCACGGGGTCCGGCCAGACGGCCAGGCGGGAAACAGCCTCCGGACGCTGTGCTGCGGGGCTCAGTCAGCTCGGCGGTACTCATCCTGCAGGCGCTGGGCTGCGGGACTCGACCAGCCGGCCCGGCGGGACTCAGCCCCCGTGCACAGGGTCTGGGGGTTCGACCAGCCAGCCCGGCGGGACTCATCGTCGAGTCACGGGCCACGGGGTTCGACCAACCGGGCAGGAGGGAAACATCCTCCGGACAGTGGACTGCGTGGCTCAGTCAGCTCGGCGGTACTCATCCTGCAGGCGCTGGGCTGCGGGACTCGACCAGCCGGCCCGGTGGGACTGAGCCTCCGAGCACTTGGTCCACTAGCCTGCCCGTCGGGACTGAGCTTCCTGGCTCTTACGGCGGGGTTCGACCAGCCGGCCTAGAGGGACTCAGCCTCCGGGCTGGGTGCCACGGCAGTCGACCAGCCGGCCCGGCGGGACTGAGCGTCCTAGCTCAGGCCGCGGGGGTCGACCAGCCGTCCCGGCGGGACTTGGCCTCCGGGCGCGATGCTCCACCAGCCAGCACAGCCGGACTGAGCCTCCGAGCGCGGTGCTCCACCAGACTGCCCGGCCGGACGGAGCCTCCTTGCTCGGCCCGCAGGGGTCGACGAGCTGGCCGAGCGGGACTTGGCCTCTGCGCGCGGGGCCGCGGGGGTCAACCAGCTGGCCGGGCGGGACTTGGCCTCTGGGCGCGGGGCCGCGGGGGTCGACCAGCTGGCCGGGTGGGACTTGGCCTCTGTGCGCGGGGCCGCGGGGTGTCGACCAGCTGGCCCGGCGGGACTCTGCCTCCGGGCTCGGGGTGTGTGGTTTCGACCAGACTGCCCTGCGGGACTCATCTTCGAGGCGCGGGCCACGGGGTCCGGCCAGACGGCCAGGCGGCAAACAGCCTCCGGACGCTGTGCTGCGGGGCTCAGTCAGCTCGGCGGTACTCATCCTGCAGGCGCTGGGCTGCGGGACTCGACCAGCCGGCCCGGTGGGACTGAGCCTCCGAGCACTTGGTCCACTAGCCTGCCCGTCGGGACTGAGCTTCCTGGCTCTTACGGCGGGGTTCGACCAGCCGGCCTAGAGGGACTCAGCCTCCGGGCTGGGTGCCACGGCAGTCGACCAGCCGGCCCGGCGGGACTGAGCGTCCTAGCGCAGGCTGCGGGGGTCGACCAGCCGTCCCGGCGGGACTTGGCCTCCGGGCGCGGTGCTCCACCAGCCAGCACAGCCGGACTGAGCCTCCGAGCGCGGTGCTCCACCAGACTGCCCGGCCGGACGGAGCCTCCTGGCGCGGCCCGCGGGGGTCGACGAGCTGGCCGAGCGGGACTTGGCCTCTGGGGGCGGGGCCGCGGGGGTCAACCAGCTGGCCGGGCGGGACTTGGCCTCTGGGCGCGGGGCCGCGGGGGTCGACCAGCTGGCCGGGCGGGACTTGGCCTCTGTGCGCGGGGCCGCGGGGGTCAACCAGCTGGCCGAGCGGCACTTGGCCTTTGGGCGGGGTCGCGGGGGTCAACCAGCTGGCCGAGCGGGACTTGGCCTCTGCGCGCGGGGCCGCGGGGGTCAACCAGCTGGCCGGGCGGGACTTGGCCTCTGGGCGCGGGGCCGCGGGGGTCGACCAGCTGGCCGGGCGGGACCTGGCCTCTGGGCGCGGGGCCGCGGGGGGTCGACCAGCTGGCCCGGCGGGACTCTGCCTCCGGGCTCGGGGTGTGTGGTTTCGACCAGACTGCCCTGCGGGACTCATCTTCGAGGCGCGGGCCACGGGGTCCGGCCAGACGGCCAGGCGGGAAACAGCCTCCGGACGCTGTGCTGCCGGGCTCAGTCAGCTCGGCGGTACTCATCCTGCAGGCGCTGGGCTGCGGGACTCGACCAGCCGGCCCGGTGGGACTGAGCCTCCGAGCGCTTGGTCCACTAGCCTGCCCGTCGGGACTGAGCTTCCTGGCTCTTACGGCGGGGTTCGACCAGCCGGCCTAGAGGGACTCAGCCTCCGGGCTGGGTGCCACGGCAGTCGACCAGCCGGCCCGGCGGGACTGAGCGTCCTAGCTCAGGCCGCGGGGGTCGACCAGCCGTCCCGGCGGGACTTGGCCTCCGGGCGCGATGCTCCACCAGCCAGCACAGCCGGACTGAGCCTCCGAGCGCGGTGCTCCACCAGACTGCCCGGCCGGACGGAGCCTCCTGGCTCGGCCCGCAGGGGTCGACGAGCTGGCCGAGCGGGACTTGGCCTCTGCGCGTGGGGCCGCGGGGGTCAACCAGCTGGCCGGGCGGGACTTGGCCTCTGGGCGCGGGGCCGCGGGGGTCGACCAGCTGGCCGGGTGGGACTTGGCCTCTGTGCGCGGGGCCGCGGGGGTCGACCAGCTGGCCGGGCGGGACCTGGCCTCTGGGCGCGGGGCCGCGGGGGGTCGACCAGCTGGCCCGGCGGGACTCTGCCTCCGGGCTCGGGGTGTGTGGTTTCGACCAGACTGCCCTGCGGGACTCATCTTCGAGGCGCGGGCCACGGGGTCCGGCCAGACGGCCAGGCGGCAAACAGCCTCCGGACGCTGTGCTGCGGGGCTCAGTCAGCTCGGCGGTACTCATCCTGCAGGCGCTGGGCTGCGGGACTCGACCAGCCGGCCCGGTGGGACTGAGCCTCCGAGCACTTGGTCCACTAGCCTGCCCGTCGGGACTGAGCTTCCTGGCTCTTACGGCGGGGTTCGACCAGCCGGCCTAGAGGGACTCAGCCTCCGGGCTGGGTGCCACGGCAGTCGACCAGCCGGCCAGGCGGGACTGAGCGTCCTAGCTCAGGCCGCGGGGGTCGACCAGCCGTCCCGGCGGGACTTGGCCTCCGGGCGCGATGCTCCACCA
Organism: Desmodus rotundus; assembly: GCF_022682495.2. Classification (NCBI taxonomy): domain Eukaryota; kingdom Metazoa; phylum Chordata; class Mammalia; order Chiroptera; family Phyllostomidae; genus Desmodus; species Desmodus rotundus. Next base: position 25,837 of record NW_026527480.1, read on the forward strand.
GCCAGCACAGCCGGACTGAGCCTCCGAGCGCGGTGCTCCACCAGACTGCCCGGCCGGACGGAGCCTCCTGGCGCGGCCCGCGGGGGTCGACGAGCTGGCCGAGCGGGACTTGGCCTCTGGGGGCGGGGCCGCGGGGGTCAACCAGCTGGCCGGGCGGGACTTGGCCTCTGGGCGCGGGGCCGCGGGGGTCGACCAGCTGGCCGGGCGGGACTTGGCCTCTGTGCGCGGGGCCGCGGGGGTCAACCAGCTGGCCGAGCGGCACTTGGCCTTTGGGCGGGGTCGCGGGGGTCAACCAGCTGGCCGAGCGGGACTTGGCCTCTGCGCGCGGGGCCGCGGGGGTCAACCAGCTGGCCGGGCGGGACTTGGCCTCTGGGCGCGGGGCCGCGGGGGTCGACCAGCTGGCCGGGCGGGACCTGGCCTCTGGGCGCGGGGCCGCGGGGGGTCGACCAGCTGGCCCGGCGGGACTCTGCCTCCGGGCTCGGGGTGTGTGGTTTCGACCAGACTGCCCTGCGGGACTCATCTTCGAGGCGCGGGCCACGGGGTCCGGCCAGACGGCCAGGCGGGAAACAGCCTCCGGACGCTGTGCTGCCGGGCTCAGTCAGCTCGGCGGTACTCATCCTGCAGGCGCTGGGCTGCGGGACTCGACCAGCCGGCCCGGTGGGACTGAGCCTCCGAGCACTTGGTCCACTAGCCTGCCCTTCGGGACTGAGCTTCCTGGCTCTTACGGCGGGGTTCGACCAGCCGGCCTAGAGGGACTCAGCCTCCGGGCTGGGTGCCACGGCAGTCGACCAGCCGGCCCGGCGGGACTGAGCGTCCTAGCTCAGGCCGCGGGGGTCGACCAGCCGTCCCGGCGGGACTTGGCCTCCGGGCGCGGTGCTCCACCAGCCAGCACAGCCGGACTGAGCCTCCGAGCGCGGTGCTCCACCAGACTTCCCGGCCGGACGGAGCCTCCTGGCGCGGGCCGCGGGGGTCGACCAGCTGGCCGAGCGGGACTTGGCCTCTGGGGGCGGGGCCGCGGGGGTCAACTAGATGGCCGGGCGGGACTGGGCCTCTGGGCGCGGGGCCGCGGGGGTCGACCAGCTGGCCGGGCGGGACCTGGCCTCTGGGCGCGGGGCCGCGGGGGGTCGACCAGCTGGCCCGGCGGGACTCTGCCTCCGGGCTCGGGGTGTGTGGTTTCGACCAGACTGCCCTGCGGGACTCATCTTCGAGGCGCGGGCCACGGGGTCCGGCCAGACGGCCAGGCGGGAAACAGCCTCCGGACGCTGTGCTGCGGGGCTCAGTCAGCTCGGCGGTACTCATCCTGCAGGCGCTGGGCTGCGGGACTCGACCAGCCGGCCCGGTGGGACTGAGCCTCCGAGCACTTGGTCCACTAGCCTGCCCTTCGGGACTGAGCTTCCTGGCTCTTACGGCGGGGTTCGACCAGCCGGCCTAGAGGGACTCAGCCTCCGGGCTCGGGGCCACGGCGGTCGACCAGCAGGCCCGGCGGGACTGAGCCTCCTCGCTCAGGCGGCGGGGGTCGACCAGTGGGACCGGCGGGACTCGCCTCCGGGCCCGGGGCTCCAGCAGCCTGCCCGGCCGGTCTGAGCCTGTTGGCGCGGGCCGCGGGGCTCCACCAGCCTCCACGGCGGGACTCAGGCTCCGCGCGCGGGGGCCACAGCGGTCGACTGGTTGGCCCGGCGGCACTCAGCCTCCGTGCACGCGGTCTGGGGGTTCGACCAGCCAGCCCGGCGGGACTCATCGTCGAGTCACGGGCCACGGGGTTCGACCAACCGGGCAGGAGGGAAACATCCTCCGGACGCTGGACTGCGTGGCTCAGTCAGCTCGGCGGTACTCATCCTGCAGGCGCTGGGCTGCGGGACTCGACCAGCCGGCCCGGTGGGACTGAGCCTCCGAGCACTTGGTCCACTAGCCTGCCCGTCGGGACTGAGCTTCCTGGCTCTTACGGCGGGGTTCGACCAGCCGGCCTAGAGGGACTCAGCCTCCGGGCTGGGTGCCACGGCAGTCGACCACCCGGCCCGGCGGGACTGAGCGTCCTAGCTCAGGCCGCGGGGGTCGACCAGCCGTCCCGTCGGGACTTGGCCTCCGGGCGCGGTGCTCCACCAGCCAGCACAGCCGGACTGAGCCTCCGAGCACTTGGTCCACCTGCCTGTCCGTCGGGACTGAGCTTCCTGGCTCGTACGGCGGGGGTCGACCAGCCGTCCCGGCGGGACTCGGCCTCCGGGCGCGGTGCTCCACCAGCCAGCACAGCCGGACTGAGCCTCCGAGAGCGGTTCTCCACGAGACTGCCCGGCCGGACGGAGCCTCCTGGCGCGGGCCGCAGGGGTCGACCAGCTGGCCGGGCGGGACTCTGCCTCCAGGCTCGGGGTGTGTGGTTTCGACCAGACTGCCCTGCGGGACTCATCGTCCAGGCGCGGGCCACGGGGTCCGGCCAGACGGCCAGGCGGGAAACAGCCTCCGGACGCTGGGCTGCGGGGCTCAGTCAGCTCGGCGCTACTAAGCCTGCGGGCGCTTGGCTGCGGGGTCGACCATCTGGCCCGGCATGACTTAGGCCCGAAGCGTCCCCGGACCCCAGCGCGTGCCAAGACCGGGGCGGGGGTCCCGTGCCATCGCCGCGGCGCTTTCCGCCCCTTCCCGACGCCTCGGGGGTCGCGTTCCGTAGGCGGCGGCGGCGGCGGCTTGGAGGGTATTGGGGTGGAGACGGTCGTGGGGGTGGAAGCTCCGTGTGGTACTGTCGCGCCTGCCCGCCGGCGACTCGGGAAATTCTGTCGCGTGCCAGGCACCCGGCCACCGTGGCCCGAGAGCCTAAGGTCTTCTTTCCCAGCCCCCCTACCGCTGCCGCGGTCTCGCCGTGGAGTCCGGGAGCTCCGAGGCGGACGTGGTGTGCCGGGACGGGATCGGCCCTACGGAAGGGCGGCAGGTCGCCCTGGCCGCCCGGTGATCCGGCTCGGTCCCGCTGACGCGCGCGACGGTTGTCGGGCGCCACCTGGCGGCCGTTTGTATATCGTTCGTTCCTTCCGGAGCCACGACGGACGCGATTTGGCCACGTCGCACGCGCTGGACTTCCAGCAGGCCGGCGGTGCTTGCGGGATCGTGCGGGTGGCGCCGGCGTGTCGGTGCCCGGCCTCTGGGCCCGAGGTTGCCCCTGCAGGATTAGTAGGGCTGTATGGCCGCCTGCACGGGTCGACCAGCACGCGCGGGCGCCCGCGGTGACGGACGGACAGACCGAACGACGCCCCTGGTCCGTGGTGGGGGAACGCCTGAGGTGGTTGGCACCTGGCCGTTCCGGAGCTGCCGACCGAGGCAGGCCGTGTCGGGCGATCGAACGACGCTCCGCGGACGCTCCTGGACGCGGACCTCGACCAGCAGGCCCGGCGGGACTCAGCCCCCGTGCACGGGGTCTGTGGGTTCGACCAGCTGCACGGTGGGACTCAGCTTGCGGTAGCGGGCCACGGGGGTCGACCAGCCAGCCCGGCGGGACACAGCCTCGAGGCGTGGGCCCGGGCCGTCGACCAGCTGGCCCGGCGGCATTCATTGTCCGGGCGCGGGCCACGGGTGTAGACCAGCCGTCCAGCGGGACTCAGCCTCCGGGCTCGGGGCCACGGCGGTCGACCAGCAGGCCCGGCGGGACTGAGCCTCCTCGCTCAGGCGGCGGGGGTCGACCAGTGGGACCGGCGGGACTCGCCTCCGGGCCCGGGGCTCCAGCAGCCTGCCCGGCCGGTCTGAGCCTGTTGGCGCGGGCCGCGGGGCTCCACCAGCCTCCACGGCGGGACTCAGGCTCCGCGCGCGGGGGCCCCAGCGGACGACTGGGTGGCCCGGCGGCACTCAGCCTCCGTGCACGGGGTCTGGGGGTTCGACCAGCCAGCGCGGCGGGACTCATCGTCGAGTCACGGGCCACGGAGTTCGACCAACCGGGCAGGAGGGAAACATCCTCCGGACGCTGGACTGCGTGGCTCAGTCAGCTCGGCGGTACTCATCCTGCAGGCGCTGGGCTGCGGGACTCGACCAGCCGGCCCGGTGGGACTGAGCCTCCGAGCACTTGGTCCACTAGCCTGCCCGTCGGGACTGAGCTTCCTGGCTCTTACGGCGGGGTTCGACCAGCCGGCCTAGAGGGACTCAGCCTCCGGGCTGGGTGCCACGGCAGTCGACCAGCCGGCCAGGCGGGACTGAGCGTCCTAGCTCAGGCCGCGGGGGTCGACCAGCCGTCCCGGCGGGACTTGGCCTCCGGGCGCGATGCTCCACCAGCCAGCACAGCCGGACTGAGCCTCCGAGCGCGGTGCTCCACCAGACTGCCCGGCCGGACGGAGCCTCCTGGCGCGGCCCGCGGGGGTCGACGAGCTGGCCGAGCGGGACTTGGCCTCTGGGGGCGGGGCCGCGGGGGTCAACCAGCTGGCCGGGCGGGACTTGGCCTCTGGGCGCGGGGCCGCGGGGGTCGACCAGCTGGCCGGGCGGGACTTGGCCTCTGTGCGCGGGGCCGCGGGGGTCAACCAGCTGGCCGAGCGGCACTTGGCCTTTGGGCGGGGTCGCGGGGGTCAACCAGCTGGCCGAGCGGGACTTGGCCTCTGCGCGCGGGGCCGCGGGGGTCAACCAGCTGGCCGGGCGGGACTTGGCCTCTGGGCGCGGGGCCGCGGGGGTCGACCAGCTGGCCGGGCGGGACCTGGCCTCTGGGCGCGGGGCCGCGGGGGGTCGACCAGCTGGCCCGGCGGGACTCTGCCTCCGGGCTCGGGGTGTGTGGTTTCGACCAGACTGCCCTGCGGGACTCATCTTCGAGGCGCGGGCCACGGGGTCCGGCCAGACGGCCAGGCGGGAAACAGCCTCCGGACGCTGTGCTGCCGGGCTCAGTCAGCTCGGCGGTACTCATCCTGCAGGCGCTGGGCTGCGGGACTCGACCAGCCGGCCCGGTGGGACTGAGCCTCCGAGCACTTGGTCCACTAGCCTGCCCTTCGGGACTGAGCTTCCTGGCTCTTACGGCGGGGTTCGACCAGCCGGCCTAGAGGGACTCAGCCTCCGGGCTGGGTGCCACGGCAGTCGACCAGCCGGCCCGGCGGGACTGAGCGTCCTAGCTCAGGCCGCGGGGGTCGACCAGCCGTCCCGGCGGGACTTGGCCTCCGGACGCGGTGCTCCACCAGCCAGCACAGCCGGACTGAGCCTCCGAGCGCGGTGCTCCACCAGACTGCCCGGCCGGACGGAGCCTCCTGGCGCGGGCCGCGGGGGTCGACCAGCTGGCCGAGCGGGACTTGGCCTCTGGGCGCGGGGTCGCGGGGGTCAACCAGCTGGCCGGGCGGGACCTGGCCTCTGGGCGCGGGGCCGCGGGGGTCGACCAGCTGGCCGGGCGGGACTTGGCCTCTGTGCGCGGGACCGCGGGGGTCAACCAGCTGGCCGAACGGGACTTGGCCTCTGGGCGCGGGGCCGCGGGGGTCGACCAGCTGGCCGGACGGGACTTGGCCTCTGTGCGCGGGGCCGCGGGGGGTCGACCAGCTGGCCCGGCGGGACTCTGCCTCCGGGCTCGGGGTGTGTGGTTTCGACCAGACTGCCCTGCGGGACTCATCTTCGAGGCGCGGGCCACGGGGTCCGGCCAGACGGCCAGGCGGGAAACAGCCTCCGGACGCTGTGCTGCGGGGCTCAGTCAGCTCGGCGGTACTCATCCTGCAGGCGCTGGGCTGCGGGACTCGACCAGCCGGCCCGGCGGGACTCAGCCCCCGTGCACAGGGTCTGGGGGTTCGACCAGCCAGCCCGGCGGGACTCATCGTCGAGTCACGGGCCACGGGGTTCGACCAACCGGGCAGGAGGGAAACATCCTCCGGACGCTGGACTGCGTGGCTCAGTCAGCTCGGCGGTACTCATCCTGCAGGCGCTGGGCTGCGGGACTCGACCAGCCGGCCCGGTGGGACTGAGCCTCCGAGCACTTGGTCCACTAGCCTGCCCGTCGGGACTGAGCTTCCTGGCTCTTACGGCGGGGTTCGACCAGCCGGCCTAGAGGGACTCAGCCTCCGGGCTGGGTGCCACGGCAGTCGACCAGCCGGCCCGGCGGGACTGAGCGTCCTAGCTCAGGCCGCGGGGGTCGACCAGCCGTCCCGGCGGGACTTGGCCTCCGGGCGCGATGCTCCACCAGCCAGCACAGCCGGACTGAGCCTCCGAGCGCGGTGCTCCACCAGACTGCCCGGCCGGACGGAGCCTCCTGGCTCGGCCCGCAGGGGTCGACGAGCTGGCCGAGCGGGACTTGGCCTCTGCGCGCGGGGCCGCGGGGGTCAACCAGCTGGCCGGGCGGGACTTGGCCTCTGGGCGCGGGGCCGCGGGGGTCGACCAGCTGGCCGGGTGGGACTTGGCCTCTGTGCGCGGGGCCGCGGGGTGTCGACCAGCTGGACCGGCGGGACTCTGCCTCCGGGCTCGGGGTGTGTGGTTTCGACCAGACTGCCCTGCGGGACTCATCTTCGAGGCGCGGGCCACGGGGTCCGGCCAGACGGCCAGGCGGCAAACAGCCTCCGGACGCTGTGCTGCGGGGCTCAGTCAGCTCGGCGGTACTCATCCTGCAGGCGCTGGGCTGCGGGACTCGACCAGCCGGCCCGGTGGGACTGAGCCTCCGAGCACTTGGTCCACTAGCCTGCCCGTCGGGACTGAGCTTCCTGGCTCTTACGGCGGGGTTCGACCAGCCGGCCTAGAGGGACTCAGCCTCCGGGCTGGGTGCCACGGCAGTCGACCAGCCGGCCCGGCGGGACTGAGCGTCCTAGCGCAGGCTGCGGGGGTCGACCAGCCGTCCCGGCGGGACTTGGCCTCCGGGCGCGGTGCTCCACCAGCCAGCACAGCCGGACTGAGCCTCCGAGCGCGGTGCTCCACCAGACTGCCCGGCCGGACGGAGCCTCCTGGCGCGGCCCGCGGGGGTCGACGAGCTGGCCGAGCGGGACTTGGCCTCTGGGGGCGGGGCCGCGGGGGTCAACCAGCTGGCCGGGCGGGACTTGGCCTCTGGGCGCGGGGCCGCGGGGGTCGACCAGCTGGCCGGGCGGGACTTGGCCTCTGTGCGCGGGGCCGCGGGGGTCAACCAGCTGGCCGAGCGGCACTTGGCCTTTGGGCGGGGTCGCGGGGGTCAACCAGCTGGCCGAGCGGGACTTGGCCTCTGCGCGCGGGGCCGCGGGGGTCAACCAGCTGGCCGGGCGGGACTTGGCCTCTGGGCGCGGGGCCGCGGGGGTCGACCAGCTGGCCGGGCGGGACCTGGCCTCTGGGCGCGGGGCCGCGGGGGGTCGACCAGCTGGCCCGGCGGGACTCTGCCTCCGGGCTCGGGGTGTGTGGTTTCGACCAGACTGCCCTGCGGGACTCATCTTCGAGGCGCGGGCCACGGGGTCCGGCCAGACGGCCAGGCGGGAAACAGCCTCCGGACGCTGTGCTGCCGGGCTCAGTCAGCTCGGCGGTACTCATCCTGCAGGCGCTGGGCTGCGGGACTCGACCAGCCGGCCCGGTGGGACTGAGCCTCCGAGCACTTGGTCCACTAGCCTGCCCTTCGGGACTGAGCTTCCTGGCTCTTACGGCGGGGTTCGACCAGCCGGCCTAGAGGGACTCAGCCTCCGGGCTGGGTGCCACGGCAGTCGACCAGCCGGCCCGGCGGGACTGAGCGTCCTAGCTCAGGCCGCGGGGGTCGACCAGCCGTCCCGGCGGGACTTGGCCTCCGGGCGCGGTGCTCCACCAGCCAGCACAGCCGGACTGAGCCTCCGAGCGCGGTGCTCCACCAGACTTCCCGGCCGGACGGAGCCTCCTGGCGCGGGCCGCGGGGGTCGACCAGCTGGCCGAGCGGGACTTGGCCTCTGGGGGCGGGGCCGCGGGGGTCAACTAGATGGCCGGGCGGGACTGGGCCTCTGGGCGCGGGGCCGCGGGGGTCGACCAGCTGGCCGGGCGGGACCTGGCCTCTGGGCGCGGGGCCGCGGGGGGTCGACCAGCTGGCCCGGCGGGACTCTGCCTCCGGGCTCGGGGTGTGTGGTTTCGACCAGACTGCCCTGTGGGACTCATCTTCGAGGCGCGGGCCACGGGGTCCGGCCAGACGGCCAGGCGGGAAACAGCCTCCGGACGCTGTGCTGCGGGGCTCAGTCAGCTCGGCGGTACTCATCCTGCAGGCGCTGGGCTGCGGGACTCGACCAGCCGGCCCGGTGGGACTGAGCCTCCGAGCACTTGGTCCACTAGCCTGCCCTTCGGGACTGAGCTTCCTGGCTCTTACGGCGGGGTTCGACCAGCCGGCCTAGAGGGACTCAGCCTCCGGGCTCGGGGCCACGGCGGTCGACCAGCAGGCCCGGCGGGACTGAGCCTCCTCGCTCAGGCGGCGGGGGTCGACCAGTGGGACCGGCGGGACTCGCCTCCGGGCCCGGGGCTCCAGCAGCCTGCCCGGCCGGTCTGAGCCTGTTGGCGCGGGCCGCGGGGCTCCACCAGCCTCCACGGCGGGACTCAGGCTCCGCGCGCGGGGGCCACAGCGGTCGACTGGTTGGCCCGGCGGCACTCAGCCTCCGTGCACGCGGTCTGGGGGTTCGACCAGCCAGCCCGGCGGGACTCATCGTCGAGTCACGGGCCACGGGGTTCGACCAACCGGGCAGGAGGGAAACATCCTCCGGACGCTGGACTGCGTGGCTCAGTCAGCTCGGCGGTACTCATCCTGCAGGCGCTGGGCTGCGGGACTCGACCAGCCGGCCCGGTGGGACTGAGCCTCCGAGCACTTGGTCCACTAGCCTGCCCGTCGGGACTGAGCTTCCTGGCTCTTACGGCGGGGTTCGACCAGCCGGCCTAGAGGGACTCAGCCTCCGGGCTGGGTGCCACGGCAGTCGACCACCCGGCCCGGCGGGACTGAGCGTCCTAGCTCAGGCCGCGGGGGTCGACCAGCCGTCCCGTCGGGACTTGGCCTCCGGGCGCGGTGCTCCACCAGCCAGCACAGCCGGACTGAGCCTCCGAGCACTTGGTCCACCTGCCTGTCCGTCGGGACTGAGCTTCCTGGCTCGTACGGCGGGGGTCGACCAGCCGTCCCGGCGGGACTCGGCCTCCGGGCGCGGTGCTCCACCAGCCAGCACAGCCGGACTGAGCCTCCGAGAGCGGTTCTCCACGAGACTGCCCGGCCGGACGGAGCCTCCTGGCGCGGGCCGCAGGGGTCGACCAGCTGGCCGGGCGGGACTCTGCCTCCAGGCTCGGGGTGTGTGGTTTCGACCAGACTGCCCTGCGGGACTCATCGTCCAGGCGCGGACCACGGGGTCCGGCCAGACGGCCAGGCGGGAAACAGCCTCCGGACGCTGGGCTGCGGGGCTCAGTCAGCTCGGCGCTACTAAGCCTGCGGGCGCTTGGCTGCGGGGTCGACCATCTGGCCCGGCATGACTTAGGCCCGAAGCGTCCCCGGACCCCAGCGCGTGCCAAGACCGGGGCGGGGGTCCCGTGCCATCGCCGCGGCGCTTTCCGCCCCTTCCCGACGCCTCGGGGGTCGCGTTCCGTAGGCGGCGGCGGCGGCGGCTTGGAGGGTATTGGGGTGGAGACGGTCGTGGGGGTGGAAGCTCCGTGTGGTACTGTCGCGCCTGCCCGCCGGCGACTCGGGAAATTCTGTCGCGTGCCAGGCACCCGGCCACCGTGGCCCGAGAGCCTAAGGTCTTCTTTCCCAGCCCCCCTACCGCTGCCGCGGTCTCGCCGTGGAGTCCGGGAGCTCCGAGGCGGACGTGGTGTGCCGGGACGGGATCGGCCCTACGGAAGGGCGGCAGGTCGCCCTGGCCGCCCGGTGATCCGGCTCGGTCCCGCTGACGCGCGCGACGGTTGTCGGGCGCCACCTGGCGGCCGTTTGTATATCGTTCGTTCCTTCCGGAGCCACGACGGACGCGATTTGGCCACGTCGCACGCGCTGGACTTCCAGCAGGCCGGCGGTGCTTGCGGGATCGTGCGGGTGGCGCCGGCGTGTCGGTGCCCGGCCTCTGGGCCCGAGGTTGCCCCTGCAGGATTAGTAGGGCTGTATGGCCGCCTGCACGGGTCGACCAGCACGCGCGGGCGCCCGCGGTGACGGACGGACAGACCGAACGACGCCCCTGGTCCGTGGTGGGGGAACGCCTGAGGTGGTTGGCACCTGGCCGTTCCGGAGCTGCCGACCGAGGCAGGCCGTGTCGGGCGATCGAACGACGCTCCGCGGACGCTCCTGGACGCGGACCTCGACCAGCAGGCCCGGCGGGACTCAGCCCCCGTGCACGGGGTCTGTGGGTTCGACCAGCTGCACGGTGGGACTCAGCTTGCGGTAGCGGGCCACGGGGGTCGACCAGCCAGCCCGGCGGGACACAGCCTCGAGGCGTGGGCCCGGGCCGTCGACCAGCTGGCCCGGCGGCATT
>NW_026527481.1:0-35926 GCF_022682495.2 Desmodus rotundus
GGGGAGTGTTCGCCAGCGGAAATCGCGTGGTCCTTTAGGTGGCAGGGAGGGCTCCTGTGTCCATGGACAGGTGCCCAGGGACCCTGTGGAACTGCTGTGACCTCTAAATGGTGGGTCAGGTGAGCCGAGGAAGGCGTGTGCTTGGGAGCCTGAGTGCGCATGCGCGGCCCACGTATAGGCCCGAAACGAGCCAGCCGCGGCTCGGAGAAAAGCCATCTCCTGGGGGCCTCCCCATGTTCCTCCACTCCCAGGGAGGGCCCCTTTACGGATGGAAGAAAAGGGGGGATCTTCGCAGTGGTGGGTTCGGGCCAGTAGGTTCAGGGGTTTGCCTCCACGTACGCCAGGTGCCCGCACACCGGGCCCAGGTGTTTGAGCCCCGTGGAGGCAGACGGCTGCTTATTGCTGGATGCAAGTGTCCTGCGGGGTCAAGGAAGGGCATGGGCACTCCCGGGCGACACAGGGCACCGGGCCCTTAGAGAGTTCCATGGAAAATCCCCCCGCCCAGGGCCCCGGTATCCAAGTCTGTCCTTAGCACACAGCCTGTGCGGGGCTGAGGAGTGCTGCTGGGCAGTGTGGCCTAGGGGAAATCCCGCGGTCCTCTGAGTGGCAGGGAGGGCTTCTGTTTCCATGGACAGGTGCGCAGGGACCCTGTGAAACTGCTGTGACCTCTCAAGGGCGGGTCTCCTGACCCTCCAGGGTGGGACAGGACACCTCCCAAGGGTGGGTCACGAGACCCCGCAAGGGTGGGTCACGTGACCCCTCAGGGGTGGGTCACGAGACCCCCCAGGGGTGGGTCACGTGACCCCTCAGGGGTGCGTCACGAGACCCCCCAGGGGTGGGTCACATGACCCCTCAAGGGTGGGTCACGAGACACCCCAGGGTGGGTCACGTGACCCCGCCGGGGTGCGTCACGAGACCCCCCCAGGGGTGGGTCACGTGACCCCGGAGGTGTGGGTCACGTGACCCCGGAGGTGTGGGTCACGTGACCCGCCGGCGTGCGTCACGAGACCCCCAGGGGTGGGTCACGTGACCCCTCGGGTGTGGGTCACGTGACCCATCGGGGGGTGGGTCACGTGACCCCTCAAGGTTGGGTCAGGAGACACCTCAAGCGTGGGTCCCGTGACCCAGAGGGAGGCCTGTTGTGGGGAGCCTGAGTGCGCACGCGCGGCCCACGTACAGGCCCGAAAGGAGCCAGCCGCGGCTCGGAGAAAAGCCATCTCCTGGGGGCCTCCCCATGTTCCTCCACTCCTCCAGGAGGACCCCTTTACGGATGGAAGAAAAGTGGGATCTTCGCAGTGGTGGGTTCGGGCCAGAGGGGTCTGCGGGTTTGCCTGCACGAACGCCAGGTGCTCGCACAACGGGCCCAGGTGTTTGAGCCCCGTGGAGGCAGAGGGCTGCTTATTGCTGGATGATAGTGTCCTGCAGGGTTAAGGGATGGCGTGGGCACTCCCAGGGCGACAGAGGGCACCTGGCCTTTAGAGAGTTCCCTGGAAAATTCCCCGCCCAGGCCCCTGGTCCACAAGTCTCTCCTGCGCACAGTGTCTGTGCGAGGCTGGGAGTGCTTCTGGGGAGTGTTCGCCAGCGGAAATCGCGTGGTCCTTTAGGTGGCAGGGAGGGCTCCTGTGTCCATGGACAGGTGCCCAGGGACCCTGTGGAACTGCTGTGACCTCTAAATGGTGGGTCAGGTGAGCCGAGGAAGGCGTGTGCTTGGGAGCCTGAGTGCGCATGCGCGGCCCACGTATAGGCCCGAAACGAGCCAGCCGCGGCTCGGAGAAAAGCCATCTCCTGGGGGCCTCCCCATGTTCCTCCACTCCCCAGGGAGGGCCCCTTTACGGATGGAAGAAAAGGGGGATCTTCGCAGTGGTGGGTTCGGGCCAGAGGGGTCAGGGGGTTTGCCTCCACGTACGCCAGGTGCCCGCACACCGGGCCCAGGTGTTTGAGCCCCGTGGAGGCAGACGGCTGCTTATTGCTGGATGCAAGTGTCCTGCGGGGTCAAGGAAGGGCATGGGCACTCCCGGGCGACACAGGGCACCGGGCCCTTAGAGAGTTCCATGGAAAATCCCCCGCCCAGGGCCCCGGTATCCAAGTCTGTCCTTAGCACACAGCCTGTGCGGGGCTGAGAGTGCTGCTGGGCAGTGTGGCCTAGGGGAAATCCCGCGGTCCTCTGAGTGGCAGGGAGGGCTTCTGTTTCCATGGACAGGTGTGCAGGGACCCTGTGAAACTGCTGTGACCTCTCAAGGGCGGGTCTCCTGACCCCTCCAGGGTGGGACAGGACACCTCCCAAGGGTGGGTCACGAGACCCCGCAAGGGTGGGTCACGTGACCCCTCGGGTGGGTCACGAGACCCCCCAGGGGTGGGTCACGTGACCCCTCAGGGGTGCGTCACGAGACCCCCCAGGGGTGGGTCACGTGACCCCTCAAGGGTGGGTCACGAGACCCCCCAGGGTGGGTCACGTGACCCCGCCGGGGTGCGTCACGAGACCCCCCAGGGGTGGGTCACGTGACCCCTCCGGTGTGGGTCACGTGACCCATCGGGGGTGGGTCACGTGACCCCTCAAGGGTGGGTCAGGAGACACCTCAAGGGTGGGTCCCGTGACCCGAGGGAGGCCTGTTGTGGGGAGCCTGAGTGCGCACGCGCGGCCCACGTACAGGCCCGAAAGGAGCCAGCCGCGGCTCGGAGAAAAGCCATCTCCTGGGGGCCTCCCCATGTTCCTCCACTCCTCCAGGAGGACCCCTTTACGGATGGAAGAAAAGTGGGATCTTCGCAGTGGTGGGTTCGGGCCAGAGGGGTCTGCGGGTTTGCCTGCACGAACGCCAGGTGCTCGCACAACGGGCCCAGGTGTTTGAGCCCCGTGGAGGCAGAGGGCTGCTTATTGCTGGATGATAGTGTCCTGCAGGGTTAAGGGATGGCGTGGGCACTCCCAGGGCGACAGAGGGCACCTGGCCTTTAGAGAGTTCCCTGGAAAATTCCCCGCCCAGGCCCCTGGTCCACAAGTCTCTCCTGCGCACAGTGTCTGTGCGAGGCTGGGAGTGCTTCTGGGGAGTGTTCGCCAGCGGAAATCGCGTGGTCCTTTAGGTGGCAGGGAGGGCTCCTGTGTCCATGGACAGGTGCCCAGGGACCCTGTGGAACTGCTGTGACCTCTAAATGGTGGGTCAGGTGAGCCGAGGAAGGCGTGTGCTTGGGAGCCTGAGTGCGCATGCGCGGCCCACGTATAGGCCCGAAACGAGCCAGCCGCGGCTCGGAGAAAAGCCATCTCCTGGGGGCCTCCCCATGTTCCTCCACTCCCCAGGGAGGGCCCCTTTACGGATGGAAGAAAAGGGGGATCTTCGCAGTGGTGGGTTCGGGCCAGTAGGTTCAGGGGGTTTGCCTCCACGTACGCCAGGTGCCCGCACACCGGGCCCAGGTGTTTGAGCCCCGTGGAGGCAGACGGCTGCTTATTGCTGGATGCAAGTGTCCTGCGGGGTCAAGGAAGGGCATGGGCACTCCCGGGCGACACAGGGCACCGGGCCCTTAGAGAGTTCCATGGAAAATCCCCCGCCCAGGGCCCCGGTATCCAAGTCTGTCCTTAGCACACAGCCTGTGCGGGGCTGAGAGTGCTGCTGGGCAGTGTGGCCTAGGGGAAATCCCGCGGTCCTCTGAGTGGCAGGGAGGGCTTCTGTTTCCATGGACAGGTGCGCAGGGACCCTGTGAAACTGCTGTGACCTCTCAAGGGCGGGTCTCCTGACCCCTCCAGGGTGGGACAGGACACCTCCCAAGGGTGGGTCACGAGACCCCGCAAGGGTGGGTCACGTGACCCCTCAGGGGTGGGTCACGAGACCCCCCAGGGGTGGGTCACGTGACCCCTCAGGGGTGCGTCACGAGACCCCCCAGGGGTGGGTCACATGACCCCTCAAGGGTGGGTCACGAGACCCCCCAGGGTGGGTCACGTGACCCCGCCGGGGTGCGTCACGAGACCCCCCCAGGGGTGGGTCACGTGACCCCGGAGGTGTGGGTCACGTGACCCCGGAGGTGTGGGTCACGTGACCCGCCGGCGTGCGTCACGAGACCCCCAGGGGTGGGTCACGTGACCCCTCGGGTGTGGGTCACGTGACCCATCGGGGGTGGGTCACGTGACCCCTCAAGGTTGGGTCAGGAGACACCTCAAGCGTGGGTCCCGTGACCAGAGGGAGGCCTGTTGTGGGGAGCCTGAGTGCGCACGCGCGGCCCACGTACAGGCCCGAAAGGAGCCAGCCGCGGCTCGGAGAAAAGCCATCTCCTGGGGGCCTCCCCATGTTCCTCCACTCCTCCAGGAGGACCCCTTTACGGATGGAAGAAAAGTGGGATCTTCGCAGTGGTGGGTTCGGGCCAGAGGGGTCTGCGGGTTTGCCTGCACGAACGCCAGGTGCTCGCACAACGGGCCCAGGTGTTTGAGCCCCGTGGAGGCAGAGGGCTGCTTATTGCTGGATGATAGTGTCCTGCAGGGTTAAGGGATGGCGTGGGCACTCCCAGGGCGACAGAGGGCACCTGGCCTTTAGAGAGTTCCCTGGAAAATTCCCCGCCCAGGCCCCTGGTCCACAAGTCTCTCCTGCACACAGTGTCTGTGCGAGGCTGGGAGTGCTTCTGGGGAGTGTTCGCCAGCGGAAATCGCGTGGTCCTTTAGGTGGCAGGGAGGGCTCCTGTGTCCATGGACAGGTGCCCAGGGACCCTGTGGAACTGCTGTGACCTCTAAATGGTGGGTCAGGTGAGCCGAGGAAGGCGTGTGCTTGGGAGCCTGAGTGCGCATGCGCGGCCCACGTATAGGCCCGAAACGAGCCAGCCGCGGCTCGGAGAAAAGCCATCTCCTGGGGGCCTCCCCATGTTCCTCCACTCCCCAGGGAGGGCCCCTTTACGGATGGAAGAAAAGGGGGATCTTCGCAGTGGTGGGTTCGGGCCAGAGGGGTCAGGGGGTTTGCCTCCACGTACGCCAGGTGCCCGCACACCGGGCCCAGGTGTTTGAGCCCCGTGGAGGCAGACGGCTGCTTATTGCTGGATGCAAGTGTCCTGCGGGGTCAAGGAAGGGCATGGGCACTCCCGGGCGACACAGGGCACCGGGCCCTTAGAGAGTTCCATGGAAAATCCCCCGCCCAGGGCCCCGGTATCCAAGTCTGTCCTTAGCACACAGCCTGTGCGGGGCTGAGAGTGCTGCTGGGCAGTGTGGCCTAGGGGAAATCCCGCGGTCCTCTGAGTGGCAGGGAGGGCTTCTGTTTCCATGGACAGGTGCGCAGGGACCCTGTGAAACTGCTGTGACCTCTCAAGGGCGGGTCTCCTGACCCCTCCAGGGTGGGACAGGACACCTCCCAAGGGTGGGTCACGAGACCCCGCAAGGGTGGGTCACGTGACCCCTCAGGGGTGGGTCACGAGACCCCCCAGGGGTGGGTCACGTGACCCCTCAGGGGTGCGTCACGAGACCCCCCAGGGGTGGGTCACATGACCCCTCAAGGGTGGGTCACGAGACCCCCCAGGGTGGGTCACGTGACCCCGCCGGGGTGCGTCACGAGACCCCCCCAGGGGTGGGTCACGTGACCCCGGAGGTGTGGGTCACGTGACCCCGGAGGTGTGGGTCACGTGACCCGCCGGCGTGCGTCACGAGACCCCCAGGGGTGGGTCACGTGACCCCTCGGGTGTGGGTCACGTGACCCATCGGGGGTGGGTCACGTGACCCCTCAAGGTTGGGTCAGGAGACACCTCAAGCGTGGGTCCCGTGACCAGAGGGAGGCCTGTTGTGGGGAGCCTGAGTGCGCACGCGCGGCCCACGTACAGGCCCGAAAGGAGCCAGCCGCGGCTCGGAGAAAAGCCATCTCCTGGGGGCCTCCCCATGTTCCTCCACTCCTCCAGGAGGACCCCTTTACGGATGGAAGAAAAGTGGGATCTTCGCAGTGGTGGGTTCGGGCCAGAGGGGTCTGCGGGTTTGCCTGCACGAACGCCAGGTGCTCGCACAACGGGCCCAGGTGTTTGAGCCCCGTGGAGGCAGAGGGCTGCTTATTGCTGGATGATAGTGTCCTGCAGGGTTAAGGGATGGCGTGGGCACTCCCAGGGCGACAGAGGGCACCTGGCCTTTAGAGAGTTCCCTGGAAAATTCCCCGCCCAGGCCCCTGGTCCACAAGTCTCTCCTGCGCACAGTGTCTGTGCGAGGCTGGGAGTGCTTCTGGGGAGTGTTCGCCAGCGGAAATCGCGTGGTCCTTTAGGTGGCAGGGAGGGCTCCTGTGTCCATGGACAGGTGCCCAGGGACCCTGTGGAACTGCTGTGACCTCTAAATGGTGGGTCAGGTGAGCCGAGGAAGGCGTGTGCTTGGGAGCCTGAGTGCGCATGCGCGGCCCACGTATAGGCCCGAAACGAGCCAGCCGCGGCTCGGAGAAAAGCCATCTCCTGGGGGCCTCCCCATGTTCCTCCACTCCCCAGGGAGGGCCCCTTTACGGATGGAAGAAAAGGGGGATCTTCGCAGTGGTGGGTTCGGGCCAGAGGGGTCAGGGGGTTTGCCTCCACGTACGCCAGGTGCCCGCACACCGGGCCCAGGTGTTTGAGCCCCGTGGAGGCAGACGGCTGCTTATTGCTGGATGCAAGTGTCCTGCGGGGTCAAGGAAGGGCATGGGCACTCCCGGGCGACACAGGGCACCGGGCCCTTAGAGAGTTCCATGGAAAATCCCCCGCCCAGGGCCCCGGTATCCAAGTCTGTCCTTAGCACACAGCCTGTGCGGGGCTGAGAGTGCTGCTGGGCAGTGTGGCCTAGGGGAAATCCCGCGGTCCTCTGAGTGGCAGGGAGGGCTTCTGTTTCCATGGACAGGTGTGCAGGGACCCTGTGAAACTGCTGTGACCTCTCAAGGGCGGGTCTCCTGACCCCTCCAGGGTGGGACAGGACACCTCCCAAGGGTGGGTCACGAGACCCCGCAAGGTTGGGTCACGTGACCCCTCGGGTGGGTCACGAGACCCCCCAGGGGTGGGTCACGTGACCCCTCAGGGGTGCGTCACGAGACCCCCCAGGGGTGGGTCACGTGACCCCTCAAGGGTGGGTCACGAGACCCCCCAGGGTGGGTCACGTGACCCCGCCGGGGTGCGTCACGAGACCCCCCAGGGGTGGGTCACGTGACCCCTCCGGTGTGGGTCACGTGACCCATCGGGGGTGGGTCACGTGACCCCTCAAGGGTGGGTCAGGAGACACCTCAAGGGTGGGTCCCGTGACCCGAGGGAGGCCTGTTGTGGGGAGCCTGAGTGCGCACGCGTGGCCCACGTACAGGCCCGAAAGGAGCCAGCCGCGGCTCGGAGAAAAGCCATCTCCTGGGGGCCTCCCCATGTTCCTCCACTCCTCCAGGAGGACCCCTTTACGGATGGAAGAAAAGTGGGATCTTCGCAGTGGTGGGTTCGGGCCAGAGGGGTCTGCGGGTTTGCCTGCACGAACGCCAGGTGCTCGCACAACGGGCCCAGGTGTTTGAGCCCCGTGGAGGCAGAGGGCTGCTTATTGCTGGATGATAGTGTCCTGCAGGGTTAAGGGATGGCGTGGGCACTCCCAGGGCGACAGAGGGCACCTGGCCTTTAGAGAGTTCCCTGGAAAATTCCCCGCCCAGGCCCCTGGTCCACAAGTCTCTCCTGCGCACAGTGTCTGTGCGAGGCTGGGAGTGCTTCTGGGGAGTGTTCGCCAGCGGAAATCGCGTGGTCCTTTAGGTGGCAGGGAGGGCTCCTGTGTCCATGGACAGGTGCCCAGGGACCCTGTGGAACTGCTGTGACCTCTAAATGGTGGGTCAGGTGAGCCGAGGAAGGCGTGTGCTTGGGAGCCTGAGTGCGCATGCGCGGCCCACGTATAGGCCCGAAAGGAGCCAGCCGCGGCTCGGAGAAAAGCCATCTCATGGGGGCCTCCCCATGTTCCTCCACTCCCCAGGGAGGGCCCCTTTACGGATGGAAGAAAAGGGGGATCTTCGCAGTGGTGGGTTCGGGCCAGAGGGGTCAGGGGGTTTGCCTCCACGTAAGCCAGGTGCCCGCACACCGGGCCCAGGTGTTTGAGCCCCGTGGAGGCAGACGGCTGCTTATTGCTGGATGCAAGTGTCCTGCGGGGTCAAGGAAGGGCATGGGCCTTCCCGGGCGACACAGGGCACCGGGCCCTTAGAGAGTTCCATGGAAAATCCCCCGCCCAGGGCCCCGGTATCCAAGTCTGTCCTTAGCACACAGCCTGTGCGGGGCTGAGAGTGCTGCTGGGCAGTGTGGCCTAGGGGAAATCCCGCGGTCCTCTGAGTGGCAGGGAGGGCTTCTGTTTCCATGGACAGGTGCGCAGGGACCCTGTGAAACTGCTGTGACCTCTCAAGGGCGGGTCTCCTGACCCCTCCAGGGTGGGACAGGACACCTCCCAAGGGTGGGTCACGAGACCCCGCAAGGGTGGGTCACGTGACCCCTCAGGGGTGGGTCACGAGACCCCCCAGGGGTGGGTCACGTGACCCCTCAGGGGTGCGTCACGAGACCCCCCAGGGGTGGGTCACGTGACCCCTCAAGGGTGGGTCACGAGACCCCCCAGGGTGGGACACGTGACCCCGCCGGGGTGCGTCACTAGACCCCCCAGGGGTGGGTCACGTGACCCCTCCGGTGTGGGTCACGTGACCCATCGGGGGTGGGTCGGAGACACCTCAAGGGTGGGTGCCGTGACCCGAGGGAGGCCTGTTGTGGGGAGCCTGAGTGCGCACGCGCGGCCCACGTACAGGCCCGAAAGGAGCCAGCCGCGGCTCGGAGAAAAGCCATCTCCTGGGGGCCTCCCCATGTTCCTCCACTCCTCCAGGAGGACCCCTTTACGGATGGAAGAAAAGTGGGATCTTCGCAGTGGTGGGTTCGGGCCAGAGGGGTCTGCGGGTTTGCCTGCACGAACGCCAGGTGCTCGCACAACGGGCCCAGGTGTTTGAGCCCCGTGGAGGCAGAGGGCTGCTTATTGCTGGATGATAGTGTCCTGCAGGGTTAAGGGATGGCGTGGGCACTCCCAGGGCGACAGAGGGCACCTGGCCTTTAGAGAGTTCCCTGGAAAATTCCCCGCCCAGGCCCCTGGTCCACAAGTCTCTCCTGCGCACAGTGTCTGTGCGAGGCTGGGAGTGCTTCTGGGGAGTGTTCGCCAGCGGAAATCGCGTGGTCCTTTAGGTGGCAGGGAGGGCTCCTGTGTCCATGGACAGGTGCCCAGGGACCCTGTGGAACTGCTGTGACCTCTAAATGGTGGGTCAGGTGAGCCGAGGAAGGCGTGTGCTTGGGAGCCTGAGTGCGCATGCGCGGCCCACGTATAGGCCCGAAACGAGCCAGCCGCGGCTCGGAGAAAAGCCATCTCCTGGGGGCCTCCCCATGTTCCTCCACTCCCCAGGGAGGGCCCCTTTACGGATGGAAGAAAAGGGGGATCTTCGCAGTGGTGGGTTCGGGCCAGTAGGTTCAGGGGGTTTGCCTCCACGTACGCCAGGTGCCCGCACACCGGGCCCAGGTGTTTGAGCCCCGTGGAGGCAGACGGCTGCTTATTGCTGGATGCAAGTGTCCTGCGGGGTCAAGGAAGGGCATGGGCACTCCCGGGCGACACAGGGCACCGGGCCCTTAGAGAGTTCCATGGAAAATCCCCCGCCCAGGGCCCCGGTATCCAAGTCTGTCCTTAGCACACAGCCTGTGCGGGGCTGAGAGTGCTGCTGGGCAGTGTGGCCTAGGGGAAATCCCGCGGTCCTCTGAGTGGCAGGGAGGGCTTCTGTTTCCATGGACAGGTGCGCAGGGACCCTGTGAAACTGCTGTGACCTCTCAAGGGCGGGTCTCCTGACCCCTCCAGGGTGGGACAGGACACCTCCCAAGGGTGGGTCACGAGACCCCGCAAGGGTGGGTCACGTGACCCCTCAGGGGTGGGTCACGAGACCCCCCAGGGGTGGGTCACGTGACCCCTCAGGGGTGCGTCACGAGACCCCCCAGGGGTGGGTCACATGACCCCTCAAGGGTGGGTCACGAGACACCCCAGGGTGGGTCACGTGACCCCGCCGGGGTGCGTCACGAGACCCCCCCAGGGGTGGGTCACGTGACCCCGGAGGTGTGGGTCACGTGACCCCGGAGGTGTGGGTCACGTGACCCGCCGGCGTGCGTCACGAGACCCCCAGGGGTGGGTCACGTGACCCCTCGGGTGTGGGTCACGTGACCCATCGGGGGGTGGGTCACGTGACCCCTCAAGGTTGGGTCAGGAGACACCTCAAGCGTGGGTCCCGTGACCAGAGGGAGGCCTGTTGTGGGGAGCCTGAGTGCGCACGCGCGGCCCACGTACAGGCCCGAAAGGAGCCAGCCGCGGCTCGGAGAAAAGCCATCTCCTGGGGGCCTCCCCATGTTCCTCCACTCCTCCAGGAGGACCCCTTTACGGATGGAAGAAAAGTGGGATCTTCGCAGTGGTGGGTTCGGGCCAGAGGGGTCTGCGGGTTTGCCTGCACGAACGCCAGGTGCTCGCACAACGGGCCCAGGTGTTTGAGCCCCGTGGAGGCAGAGGGCTGCTTATTGCTGGATGATAGTGTCCTGCAGGGTTAAGGGATGGCGTGGGCACTCCCAGGGCGACAGAGGGCACCTGGCCTTTAGAGAGTTCCCTGGAAAATTCCCCGCCCAGGCCCCTGGTCCACAAGTCTCTCCTGCGCACAGTGTCTGTGCGAGGCTGGGAGTGCTTCTGGGGAGTGTTCGCCAGCGGAAATCGCGTGGTCCTTTAGGTGGCAGGGAGGGCTCCTGTGTCCATGGACAGGTGCCCAGGGACCCTGTGGAACTGCTGTGACCTCTAAATGGTGGGTCAGGTGAGCCGAGGAAGGCGTGTGCTTGGGAGCCTGAGTGCGCATGCGCGGCCCACGTATAGGCCCGAAACGAGCCAGCCGCGGCTCGGAGAAAAGCCATCTCCTGGGGGCCTCCCCATGTTCCTCCACTCCCCAGGGAGGGCCCCTTTACGGATGGAAGAAAAGGGGGATCTTCGCAGTGGTGGGTTCGGGCCAGAGGGGTCAGGGGGTTTGCCTCCACGTACGCCAGGTGCCCGCACACCGGGCCCAGGTGTTTGAGCCCCGTGGAGGCAGACGGCTGCTTATTGCTGGATGCAAGTGTCCTGCGGGGTCAAGGAAGGGCATGGGCACTCCCGGGCGACACAGGGCACCGGGCCCTTAGAGAGTTCCATGGAAAATCCCCCGCCCAGGGCCCCGGTATCCAAGTCTGTCCTTAGCACACAGCCTGTGCGGGGCTGAGAGTGCTGCTGGGCAGTGTGGCCTAGGGGAAATCCCGCGGTCCTCTGAGTGGCAGGGAGGGCTTCTGTTTCCATGGACAGGTGTGCAGGGACCCTGTGAAACTGCTGTGACCTCTCAAGGGCGGGTCTCCTGACCCCTCCAGGGTGGGACAGGACACCTCCCAAGGGTGGGTCACGAGACCCCGCAAGGGTGGGTCACGTGACCCCTCGGGTGGGTCACGAGACCCCCCAGGGGTGGGTCACGTGACCCCTCAGGGGTGCGTCACGAGACCCCCCAGGGGTGGGTCACGTGACCCCTCAAGGGTGGGTCACGAGACCCCCCAGGGTGGGTCACGTGACCCCGCCGGGGTGCGTCACGAGACCCCCCAGGGGTGGGTCACGTGACCCCTCCGGTGTGGGTCACGTGACCCATCGGGGGTGGGTCACGTGACCCCTCAAGGGTGGGTCAGGAGACACCTCAAGGGTGGGTCCCGTGACCCGAGGGAGGCCTGTTGTGGGGAGCCTGAGTGCGCACGCGCGGCCCACGTACAGGCCCGAAAGGAGCCAGCCGCGGCTCGGAGAAAAGCCATCTCCTGGGGGCCTCCCCATGTTCCTCCACTCCTCCAGGAGGACCCCTTTACGGATGGAAGAAAAGTGGGATCTTCGCAGTGGTGGGTTCGGGCCAGAGGGGTCTGCGGGTTTGCCTGCACGAACGCCAGGTGCTCGCACAACGGGCCCAGGTGTTTGAGCCCCGTGGAGGCAGAGGGCTGCTTATTGCTGGATGATAGTGTCCTGCAGGGTTAAGGGATGGCGTGGGCACTCCCAGGGCGACAGAGGGCACCTGGCCTTTAGAGAGTTCCCTGGAAAATTCCCCGCCCAGGCCCCTGGTCCACAAGTCTCTCCTGCGCACAGTGTCTGTGCGAGGCTGGGAGTGCTTCTGGGGAGTGTTCGCCAGCGGAAATCGCGTGGTCCTTTAGGTGGCAGGGAGGGCTCCTGTGTCCATGGACAGGTGCCCAGGGACCCTGTGGAACTGCTGTGACCTCTAAATGGTGGGTCAGGTGAGCCGAGGAAGGCGTGTGCTTGGGAGCCTGAGTGCGCATGCGCGGCCCACGTATAGGCCCGAAACGAGCCAGCCGCGGCTCGGAGAAAAGCCATCTCCTGGGGGCCTCCCCATGTTCCTCCACTCCCCAGGGAGGGCCCCTTTACGGATGGAAGAAAAGGGGGATCTTCGCAGTGGTGGGTTCGGGCCAGTAGGTTCAGGGGGTTTGCCTCCACGTACGCCAGGTGCCCGCACACCGGGCCCAGGTGTTTGAGCCCCGTGGAGGCAGACGGCTGCTTATTGCTGGATGCAAGTGTCCTGCGGGGTCAAGGAAGGGCATGGGCACTCCCGGGCGACACAGGGCACCGGGCCCTTAGAGAGTTCCATGGAAAATCCCCCGCCCAGGGCCCCGGTATCCAAGTCTGTCCTTAGCACACAGCCTGTGCGGGGCTGAGAGTGCTGCTGGGCAGTGTGGCCTAGGGGAAATCCCGCGGTCCTCTGAGTGGCAGGGAGGGCTTCTGTTTCCATGGACAGGTGCGCAGGGACCCTGTGAAACTGCTGTGACCTCTCAAGGGCGGGTCTCCTGACCCCTCCAGGGTGGGACAGGACACCTCCCAAGGGTGGGTCACGAGACCCCGCAAGGGTGGGTCACGTGACCCCTCAGGGGTGGGTCACGAGACCCCCCAGGGGTGGGTCACGTGACCCCTCAGGGGTGCGTCACGAGACCCCCCAGGGGTGGGTCACATGACCCCTCAAGGGTGGGTCACGAGACCCCCCAGGGTGGGTCACGTGACCCCGCCGGGGTGCGTCACGAGACCCCGCCAGGGGTGGGTCACGTGACCCCGGAGGTGTGGGTCACGTGACCCGCCGGCTTGCGTCACGAGACCCCCAGGGGTGGGTCACGTGACCCCTCGGGTGTGGGTCACGTGACCCATCGGGGGTGGGTCACGTGACCCCTCAAGGTTGGGTCAGGAGACACCTCAAGCGTGGGTCCCGTGACCAGAGGGAGGCCTGTTGTGGGGAGCCTGAGTGCGCACGCGCGGCCCACGTACAGGCCCGAAAGGAGCCAGCCGCGGCTCGGAGAAAAGCCATCTCCTGGGGGCCTCCCCATGTTCCTCCACTCCTCCAGGAGGACCCCTTTACGGATGGAAGAAAAGTGGGATCTTCGCAGTGGTGGGTTCGGGCCAGAGGGGTCTGCGGGTTTGCCTGCACGAACGCCAGGTGCTCGCACAACGGGCCCAGGTGTTTGAGCCCCGTGGAGGCAGAGGGCTGCTTATTGCTGGATGATAGTGTCCTGCAGGGTTAAGGGATGGCGTGGGCACTCCCAGGGCGACAGAGGGCACCTGGCCTTTAGAGAGTTCCCTGGAAAATTCCCCGCCCAGGCCCCTGGTCCACAAGTCTCTCCTGCACACAGTGTCTGTGCGAGGCTGGGAGTGCTTCTGGGGAGTGTTCGCCAGCGGAAATCGCGTGGTCCTTTAGGTGGCAGGGAGGGCTCCTGTGTCCATGGACAGGTGCCCAGGGACCCTGTGGAACTGCTGTGACCTCTAAATGGTGGGTCAGGTGAGCCGAGGAAGGCGTGTGCTTGGGAGCCTGAGTGCGCATGCGCGGCCCACGTATAGGCCCGAAACGAGCCAGCCGCGGCTCGGAGAAAAGCCATCTCCTGGGGGCCTCCCCATGTTCCTCCACTCCCCAGGGAGGGCCCCTTTACGGATGGAAGAAAAGGGGGATCTTCGCAGTGGTGGGTTCGGGCCAGAGGGGTCAGGGGGTTTGCCTCCACGTACGCCAGGTGCCCGCACACCGGGCCCAGGTGTTTGAGCCCCGTGGAGGCAGACGGCTGCTTATTGCTGGATGCAAGTGTCCTGCGGGGTCAAGGAAGGGCATGGGCACTCCCGGGCGACACAGGGCACCGGGCCCTTAGAGAGTTCCATGGAAAATCCCCCGCCCAGGGCCCCGGTATCCAAGTCTGTCCTTAGCACACAGCCTGTGCGGGGCTGAGAGTGCTGCTGGGCAGTGTGGCCTAGGGGAAATCCCGCGGTCCTCTGAGTGGCAGGGAGGGCTTCTGTTTCCATGGACAGGTGCGCAGGGACCCTGTGAAACTGCTGTGACCTCTCAAGGGCGGGTCTCCTGACCCCTCCAGGGTGGGACAGGACACCTCCCAAGGGTGGGTCACGAGACCCCGCAAGGGTGGGTCACGTGACCCCTCAGGGGTGGGTCACGAGACCCCCCAGGGGTGGGTCACGTGACCCCTCAGGGGTGCGTCACGAGACCCCCCAGGGGTGGGTCACATGACCCCTCAAGGGTGGGTCACGAGACACCCCAGGGTGGGTCACGTGACCCCGCCGGGGTGCGTCACGAGACCCCCCCAGGGGTGGGTCACGTGACCCCGGAGGTGTGGGTCACGTGACCCCGGAGGTGTGGGTCACGTGACCCGCCGGCGTGCGTCACGAGACCCCCAGGGGTGGGTCACGTGACCCCTCGGGTGTGGGTCACGTGACCCATCGGGGGTGGGTCACGTGACCCCTCAAGGTTGGGTCAGGAGACACCTCAAGCGTGGGTCCCGTGACCAGAGGGAGGCCTGTTGTGGGGAGCCTGAGTGCGCACGCGCGGCCCACGTACAGGCCCGAAAGGAGCCAGCCGCGGCTCGGAGAAAAGCCATCTCCTGGGGGCCTCCCCATGTTCCTCCACTCCTCCAGGAGGACCCCTTTACGGATGGAAGAAAAGTGGGATCTTCGCAGTGGTGGGTTCGGGCCAGAGGGGTCTGCGGGTTTGCCTGCACGAACGCCACGTGCTCGCACAACGGGCCCAGGTGTTTGAGCCCCGTGGAGGCAGAGGGCTGCTTATTGCTGGATGATAGTGTCCTGCAGGGTTAAGGGATGGCGTGGGCACTCCCAGGGCGACAGAGGGCACCTGGCCTTTAGAGAGTTCCCTGGAAAATTCCCCGCCCAGGCCCCTGGTCCACAAGTCTCTCCTGCGCACAGTGTCTGTGCGAGGCTGGGAGTGCTTCTGGGGAGTGTTCGCCAGCGGAAATCGCGTGGTCCTTTAGGTGGCAGGGAGGGCTCCTGTGTCCATGGACAGGTGCCCAGGGACCCTGTGGAACTGCTGTGACCTCTAAATGGTGGGTCAGGTGAGCCGAGGAAGGCGTGTGCTTGGGAGCCTGAGTGCGCATGCGCGGCCCACGTATAGGCCCGAAACGAGCCAGCCGCGGCTCGGAGAAAAGCCATCTCCTGGGGGCCTCCCCATGTTCCTCCACTCCCCAGGGAGGGCCCCTTTACGGATGGAAGAAAAGGGGGATCTTCGCAGTGGTGGGTTCGGGCCAGAGGGGTCAGGGGGTTTGCCTCCACGTACGCCAGGTGCCCGCACACCGGGCCCAGGTGTTTGAGCCCCGTGGAGGCAGACGGCTGCTTATTGCTGGATGCAAGTGTCCTGCGGGGTCAAGGAAGGGCATGGGCACTCCCGGGCGACACAGGGCACCGGGCCCTTAGAGAGTTCCATGGAAAATCCCCCGCCCAGGGCCCCGGTATCCAAGTCTGTCCTTAGCACACAGCCTGTGCGGGGCTGAGAGTGCTGCTGGGCAGTGTGGCCTAGGGGAAATCCCGCGGTCCTCTGAGTGGCAGGGAGGGCTTCTGTTTCCATGGACAGGTGTGCAGGGACCCTGTGAAACTGCTGTGACCTCTCAAGGGCGGGTCTCCTGACCCCTCCAGGGTGGGACAGGACACCTCCCAAGGGTGGGTCACGAGACCCCGCAAGGTTGGGTCACGTGACCCCTCGGGTGGGTCACGTGACCCCTCAGGGGTGCGTCACGAGACCCCCCAGGGGTGGGTCACGTGACCCCTCAAGGGTGGGTCACGAGACCCCCCAGGGTGGGTCACGTGACCCCGCCGGGGTGCGTCACGAGACCCCCCAGGGGTGGGTCACGTGACCCCTCCGGTGTGGGTCACGTGACCCATCGGGGGTGGGTCACGTGACCCCTCAAGGGTGGGTCAGGAGACACCTCAAGGGTGGGTCCCGTGACCCGAGGGAGGCCTGTTGTGGGGAGCCTGAGTGCGCACGCGCGGCCCACGTACAGGCCCGAAAGGAGCCAGCCGCGGCTCGGAGAAAAGCCATCTCCTGGGGGCCTCCCCATGTTCCTCCACTCCTCCAGGAGGACCCCTTTACGGATGGAAGAAAAGTGGGATCTTCGCAGTGGTGGGTTCGGGCCAGAGGGGTCTGCGGGTTTGCCTGCACGAACGCCAGGTGCTCGCACAACGGGCCCAGGTGTTTGAGCCCCGTGGAGGCAGAGGGCTGCTTATTGCTGGATGATAGTGTCCTGCAGGGTTAAGGGATGGCGTGGGCACTCCCAGGGCGACAGAGGGCACCTGGCCTTTAGAGAGTTCCCTGGAAAATTCCCCGCCCAGGCCCCTGGTCCACAAGTCTCTCCTGCGCACAGTGTCTGTGCGAGGCTGGGAGTGCTTCTGGGGAGTGTTCGCCAGCGGAAATCGCGTGGTCCTTTAGGTGGCAGGGAGGGCTCCTGTGTCCATGGACAGGTGCCCAGGGACCCTGTGGAACTGCTGTGACCTCTAAATGGTGGGTCAGGTGAGCCGAGGAAGGCGTGTGCTTGGGAGCCTGAGTGCGCATGCGCGGCCCACGTATAGGCCCGAAAGGAGCCAGCCGCGGCTCGGAGAAAAGCCATCTCATGGGGGCCTCCCCATGTTCCTCCACTCCCCAGGGAGGGCCCCTTTACGGATGGAAGAAAAGGGGGATCTTCGCAGTGGTGGGTTCGGGCCAGAGGGGTCAGGGGGTTTGCCTCCACGTAAGCCAGGTGCCCGCACACCGGGCCCAGGTGTTTGAGCCCCGTGGAGGCAGACGGCTGCTTATTGCTGGATGCAAGTGTCCTGCGGGGTCAAGGAAGGGCATGGGCCTTCCCGGGCGACACAGGGCACCGGGCCCTTAGAGAGTTCCATGGAAACTCCCCCGCCCAGGGCCCCGGTATCCAAGTCTGTCCTTAGCACACAGCCTGTGCGGGGCTGAGAGTGCTGCTGGGCAGTGTGGCCTAGGGGAAATCCCGCGGTCCTCTGAGTGGCAGGGAGGGCTTCTGTTTCCATGGACAGGTGCGCAGGGACCCTGTGAAACTGCTGTGACCTCTCAAGGGCGGGTCTCCTGACCCCTCCAGGGTGGGACAGGACACCTCCCAAGGGTGGGTCACGAGACCCCGCAAGGGTGGGTCACGTGACCCCTCAGGGGTGGGTCACGAGACCCCCCAGGGGTGGGTCACGTGACCCCTCAGGGGTGCGTCACGAGACCCCCCAGGGGTGGGTCACGTGACCCCTCAAGGGTGGGTCACGAGACCCCCCAGGGTGGGACACGTGACCCCGCCGGGGTGCGTCACTAGACCCCCCAGGGGTGGGTCACGTGACCCCTCCGGTGTGGGTCACGTGACCCATCGGGGGTGGGTCGGAGACACCTCAAGGGTGGGTGCCGTGACCCGAGGGAGGCCTGTTGTGGGGAGCCTGAGTGCGCACGCGCGGCCCACGTACAGGCCCGAAAGGAGCCAGCCGCGGCTCGGAGAAAAGCCATCTCCTGGGGGCCTCCCCATGTTCCTCCACTCCTCCAGGAGGACCCCTTTACGGATGGAAGAAAAGTGGGATCTTCGCAGTGGTGGGTTCGGGCCAGAGGGGTCTGCGGGTTTGCCTGCACGAACGCCAGGTGCTCGCACAACGGGCCCAGGTGTTTGAGCCCCGTGGAGGCAGAGGGCTGCTTATTGCTGGATGATAGTGTCCTGCAGGGTTAAGGGATGGCGTGGGCACTCCCAGGGCGACAGAGGGCACCTGGCCTTTAGAGAGTTCCCTGGAAAATTCCCCGCCCAGGCCCCTGGTCCACAAGTCTCTCCTGCGCACAGTGTCTGTGCGAGGCTGGGAGTGCTTCTGGGGAGTGTTCGCCAGCGGAAATCGCGTGGTCCTTTAGGTGGCAGGGAGGGCTCCTGTGTCCATGGACAGGTGCCCAGGGACCCTGT
Source organism: Desmodus rotundus (assembly GCF_022682495.2). NCBI lineage: Eukaryota > Metazoa > Chordata > Mammalia > Chiroptera > Phyllostomidae > Desmodus > Desmodus rotundus. Next base: position 18,211 of record NW_026527481.1, read on the forward strand.
GGAACTGCTGTGACCTCTAAATGGTGGGTCAGGTGAGCCGAGGAAGGCGTGTGCTTGGGAGCCTGAGTGCGCATGCGCGGCCCACGTATAGGCCCGAAACGAGCCAGCCGCGGCTCGGAGAAAAGCCATCTCCTGGGGGCCTCCCCATGTTCCTCCACTCCCCAGGGAGGGCCCCTTTACGGATGGAAGAAAAGGGGGATCTTCGCAGTGTTGGGTTCGGGCCAGTAGGTTCAGGGGGTTTGCCTCCACGTACGCCAGTTGCCCGCACACCGGGCCCAGGTGTTTGAGCCCCGTGGAGGCAGACGGCTGCTTATTGCTGGATGCAAGTGTCCTGCGGGGTCAAGGAAGGGCATGGGCACTCCCGGGCGACACAGGGCACCGGGCCCTTAGAGAGTTCCATGGAAAATCCCCCGCCCAGGGCCCCGGTATCCAAGTCTGTCCTTAGCACACAGCCTGTGCGGGGCTGAGAGTGCTGCTGGGCAGTGTGGCCTAGGGGAAATCCCGCGGTCCTCTGAGTGGCAGGGAGGGCTTCTGTTTCCATGGACAGGTGCGCAGGGACCCTGTGAAACTGCTGTGACCTCTCAAGGGCGGGTCTCCTGACCCCTCCAGGGTGGGACAGGACACCTCCCAAGGGTGGGTCACGAGACACCGCAAGGGTGGGTCACGTGACCCCTCAGGGGTGGGTCACGAGACCCCCCAGGGGTGGGTCACGTGACCCCTCAGGGGTGCGTCACGAGACCCCCCAGGGGTGGGTCACATGACCCCTCAAGGGTGGGTCACGAGACACCCCAGGGTGGGTCACGTGACCCCGCCGGGGTGCGTCACGAGACCCCCCCAGGGGTGGGTCACGTGACCCCGGAGGTGTGGGTCACGTGACCCCGGAGGTGTGGGTCACGTGACCCGCCGGCGTGCGTCACGAGACCCCCAGGGGTGGGTCACGTGACCCCTCGGGTGTGGGTCACGTGACCCATCGGGGGTGGGTCACGTGACCCCTCAAGGTTGGGTCAGGAGACACCTCAAGCGTGGGTCCCGTGACCAGAGGGAGGCCTGTTGTGGGGAGCCTGAGTGCGCACGCGCGGCCCACGTACAGGCCCGAAAGGAGCCAGCCGCGGCTCGGAGAAAAGCCATCTCCTGGGGGCCTCCCCATGTTCCTCCACTCCTCCAGGAGGACCCCTTTACGGATGGAAGAAAAGTGGGATCTTCGCAGTGGTGGGTTCGGGCCAGAGGGGTCTGCGGGTTTGCCTGCACGAACGCCAGGTGCTCGCACAACGGGCCCAGGTGTTTGAGCCCCGTGGAGGCAGAGGGCTGCTTATTGCTGGATGATAGTGTCCTGCAGGGTTAAGGGATGGCGTGGGCACTCCCAGGGCGACAGAGGGCACCTGGCCTTTAGAGAGTTCCCTGGAAAATTCCCCGCCCAGGCCCCTGGTCCACAAGTCTCTCCTGCGCACAGTGTCTGTGCGAGGCTGGGAGTGCTTCTGGGGAGTGTTCGCCAGCGGAAATCGCGTGGTCCTTTAGGTGGCAGGGAGGGCTCCTGTGTCCATGGACAGGTGCCCAGGGACCCTGTGGAACTGCTGTGACCTCTAAATGGTGGGTCAGGTGAGCCGAGGAAGGCGTGTGCTTGGGAGCCTGAGTGCGCATGCGCGGCCCACGTATAGGCCCGAAACGAGCCAGCCGCGGCTCGGAGAAAAGCCATCTCCTGGGGGCCTCCCCATGTTCCTCCACTCCCCAGGGAGGGCCCCTTTACGGATGGAAGAAAAGGGGGATCTTCGCAGTGGTGGGTTCGGGCCAGAGGGGTCAGGGGGTTTGCCTCCACGTACGCCAGGTGCCCGCACACCGGGCCCAGGTGTTTGAGCCCCGTGGAGGCAGACGGCTGCTTATTGCTGGATGCAAGTGTCCTGCGGGGTCAAGGAAGGGCATGGGCACTCCCGGGCGACACAGGGCACCGGGCCCTTAGAGAGTTCCATGGAAAATCCCCCGCCCAGGGCCCCGGTATCCAAGTCTGTCCTTAGCACACAGCCTGTGCGGGGCTGAGAGTGCTGCTGGGCAGTGTGGCCTAGGGGAAATCCCGCGGTCCTCTGAGTGGCAGGGAGGGCTTCTGTTTCCATGGACAGGTGTGCAGGGACCCTGTGAAACTGCTGTGACCTCTCAAGGGCGGGTCTCCTGACCCCTCCAGGGTGGGACAGGACACCTCCCAAGGGTGGGTCACGAGACCCCGCAAGGGTGGGTCACGTGACCCCTCGGGTGGGTCACGAGACCCCCCAGGGGTGGGTCACGTGACCCCTCAGGGGTGCGTCACGAGACCCCCCAGGGGTGGGTCACGTGACCCCTCAAGGGTGGGTCACGAGACCCCCCAGGGTGGGTCACGTGACCCCGCCGGGGTGCGTCACGAGACCCCCCAGGGGTGGGTCACGTGACCCCTCCGGTGTGGGTCACGTGACCCATCGGGGGTGGGTCACGTGACCCCTCAAGGGTGGGTCAGGAGACACCTCAAGGGTGGGTCCCGTGACCCGAGGGAGGCCTGTTGTGGGGAGCCTGAGTGCGCACGCGCGGCCCACGTACAGGCCCGAAAGGAGCCAGCCGCGGCTCGGAGAAAAGCCATCTCCTGGGGGCCTCCCCATGTTCCTCCACTCCTCCAGGAGGACCCCTTTACGGATGGAAGAAAAGTGGGATCTTCGCAGTGGTGGGTTCGGGCCAGAGGGGTCTGCGGGTTTGCCTGCACGAACGCCAGGTGCTCGCACAACGGGCCCAGGTGTTTGAGCCCCGTGGAGGCAGAGGGCTGCTTATTGCTGGATGATAGTGTCCTGCAGGGTTAAGGGATGGCGTGGGCACTCCCAGGGCGACAGAGGGCACCTGGCCTTTAGAGAGTTCCCTGGAAAATTCCCCGCCCAGGCCCCTGGTCCACAAGTCTCTCCTGCGCACAGTGTCTGTGCGAGGCTGGGAGTGCTTCTGGGGAGTGTTCGCCAGCGGAAATCGCGTGGTCCTTTAGGTGGCAGGGAGGGCTCCTGTGTCCATGGACAGGTGCCCAGGGACCCTGTGGAACTGCTGTGACCTCTAAATGGTGGGTCAGGTGAGCCGAGGAAGGCGTGTGCTTGGGAGCCTGAGTGCGCATGCGCGGCCCACGTATAGGCCCGAAACGAGCCAGCCGCGGCTCGGAGAAAAGCCATCTCCTGGGGGCCTCCCCATGTTCCTCCACTCCCCAGGGAGGGCCCCTTTACGGATGGAAGAAAAGGGGGATCTTCGCAGTGGTGGGTTCGGGCCAGTAGGTTCAGGGGGTTTGCCTCCACGTACGCCAGGTGCCCGCACACCGGGCCCAGGTGTTTGAGCCCCGTGGAGGCAGACGGCTGCTTATTGCTGGATGCAAGTGTCCTGCGGGGTCAAGGAAGGGCATGGGCACTCCCGGGCGACACAGGGCACCGGGCCCTTAGAGAGTTCCATGGAAAATCCCCCGCCCAGGGCCCCGGTATCCAAGTCTGTCCTTAGCACACAGCCTGTGCGGGGCTGAGAGTGCTGCTGGGCAGTGTGGCCTAGGGGAAATCCCGCGGTCCTCTGAGTGGCAGGGAGGGCTTCTGTTTCCATGGACAGGTGCGCAGGGACCCTGTGAAACTGCTGTGACCTCTCAAGGGCGGGTCTCCTGACCCCTCCAGGGTGGGACAGGACACCTCCCAAGGGTGGGTCACGAGACCCCGCAAGGGTGGGTCACGTGACCCCTCAGGGGTGGGTCACGAGACCCCCCAGGGGTGGGTCACGTGACCCCTCAGGGGTGCGTCACGAGACCCCCCAGGGGTGGGTCACATGACCCCTCAAGGGTGGGTCACGAGACCCCCCAGGGTGGGTCACGTGACCCCGCCGGGGTGCGTCACGAGACCCCCCCAGGGGTGGGTCACGTGACCCCGGAGGTGTGGGTCACGTGACCCCGGAGGTGTGGGTCACGTGACCCGCCGGCGTGCGTCACGAGACCCCCAGGGGTGGGTCACGTGACCCCTCGGGTGTGGGTCACGTGACCCATCGGGGGTGGGTCACGTGACCCCTCAAGGTTGGGTCAGGAGACACCTCAAGCGTGGGTCCCGTGACCAGAGGGAGGCCTGTTGTGGGGAGCCTGAGTGCGCACGCGCGGCCCACGTACAGGCCCGAAAGGAGCCAGCCGCGGCTCGGAGAAAAGCCATCTCCTGGGGGCCTCCCCATGTTCCTCCACTCCTCCAGGAGGACCCCTTTACGGATGGAAGAAAAGTGGGATCTTCGCAGTGGTGGGTTCGGGCCAGAGGGGTCTGCGGGTTTGCCTGCACGAACGCCAGGTGCTCGCACAACGGGCCCAGGTGTTTGAGCCCCGTGGAGGCAGAGGGCTGCTTATTGCTGGATGATAGTGTCCTGCAGGGTTAAGGGATGGCGTGGGCACTCCCAGGGCGACAGAGGGCACCTGGCCTTTAGAGAGTTCCCTGGAAAATTCCCCGCCCAGGCCCCTGGTCCACAAGTCTCTCCTGCGCACAGTGTCTGTGCGAGGCTGGGAGTGCTTCTGGGGAGTGTTCGCCAGCGGAAATCGCGTGGTCCTTTAGGTGGCAGGGAGGGCTCCTGTGTCCATGGACAGGTGCCCAGGGACCCTGTGGAACTGCTGTGACCTCTAAATGGTGGGTCAGGTGAGCCGAGGAAGGCGTGTGCTTGGGAGCCTGAGTGCGCATGCGCGGCCCACGTATAGGCCCGAAACGAGCCAGCCGCGGCTCGGAGAAAAGCCATCTCCTGGGGGCCTCCCCATGTTCCTCCACTCCCCAGGGAGGGCCCCTTTACGGATGGAAGAAAAGGGGGATCTTCGCAGTGGTGGGTTCGGGCCAGAGGGGTCAGGGGGTTTGCCTCCACGTACGCCAGGTGCCCGCACACCGGGCCCAGGTGTTTGAGCCCCGTGGAGGCAGACGGCTGCTTATTGCTGGATGCAAGTGTCCTGCGGGGTCAAGGAAGGGCATGGGCACTCCCGGGCGACACAGGGCACCGGGCCCTTAGAGAGTTCCATGGAAAATCCCCCGCCCAGGGCCCCGGTATCCAAGTCTGTCCTTAGCACACAGCCTGTGCGGGGCTGAGAGTGCTGCTGGGCAGTGTGGCCTAGGGGAAATCCCGCGGTCCTCTGAGTGGCAGGGAGGGCTTCTGTTTCCATGGACAGGTGTGCAGGGACCCTGTGAAACTGCTGTGACCTCTCAAGGGCGGGTCTCCTGACCCCTCCAGGGTGGGACAGGACACCTCCCAAGGGTGGGTCACGAGACCCCGCAAGGGTGGGTCACGTGACCCCTCGGGTGGGTCACGAGACCCCCCAGGGGTGGGTCACGTGACCCCTCAGGGGTGCGTCACGAGACCCCCCAGGGGTGGGTCACGTGACCCCTCAAGGGTGGGTCACGAGACCCCCCAGGGTGGGTCACGTGACCCCGCCGGGGTGCGTCACGAGACCCCCCAGGGGTGGGTCACGTGACCCCTCCGGTGTGGGTCACGTGACCCATCGGGGGTGGGTCACGTGACCCCTCAAGGGTGGGTCAGGAGACACCTCAAGGGTGGGTCCCGTGACCCGAGGGAGGCCTGTTGTGGGGAGCCTGAGTGCGCACGCGCGGCCCACGTACAGGCCCGAAAGGAGCCAGCCGCGGCTCGGAGAAAAGCCATCTCCTGGGGGCCTCCCCATGTTCCTCCACTCCTCCAGGAGGACCCCTTTACGGATGGAAGAAAAGTGGGATCTTCGCAGTGGTGGGTTCGGGCCAGAGGGGTCTGCGGGTTTGCCTGCACGAACGCCAGGTGCTCGCACAACGGGCCCAGGTGTTTGAGCCCCGTGGAGGCAGAGGGCTGCTTATTGCTGGATGATAGTGTCCTGCAGGGTTAAGGGATGGCGTGGGCACTCCCAGGGCGACAGAGGGCACCTGGCCTTTAGAGAGTTCCCTGGAAAATTCCCCGCCCAGGCCCCTGGTCCACAAGTCTCTCCTGCGCACAGTGTCTGTGCGAGGCTGGGAGTGCTTCTGGGGAGTGTTCGCCAGCGGAAATCGCGTGGTCCTTTAGGTGGCAGGGAGGGCTCCTGTGTCCATGGACAGGTGCCCAGGGACCCTGTGGAACTGCTGTGACCTCTAAATGGTGGGTCAGGTGAGCCGAGGAAGGCGTGTGCTTGGGAGCCTGAGTGCGCATGCGCGGCCCACGTATAGGCCCGAAAGGAGCCAGCCGCGGCTCGGAGAAAAGCCATCTCATGGGGGCCTCCCCATGTTCCTCCACTCCCCAGGGAGGGCCCCTTTACGGATGGAAGAAAAGGGGGATCTTCGCAGTGGTGGGTTCGGGCCAGAGGGGTCAGGGGGTTTGCCTCCACGTAAGCCAGGTGCCCGCACACCGGGCCCAGGTGTTTGAGCCCCGTGGAGGCAGACGGCTGCTTATTGCTGGATGCAAGTGTCCTGCGGGGTCAAGGAAGGGCATGGGCCTTCCCGGGCGACACAGGGCACCGGGCCCTTAGAGAGTTCCATGGAAAATCCCCCGCCCAGGGCCCCGGTATCCAAGTCTGTCCTTAGCACACAGCCTGTGCGGGGCTGAGAGTGCTGCTGGGCAGTGTGGCCTAGGGGAAATCCCGCGGTCCTCTGAGTGGCAGGGAGGGCTTCTGTTTCCATGGACAGGTGCGCAGGGACCCTGTGAAACTGCTGTGACCTCTCAAGGGCGGGTCTCCTGACCCCTCCAGGGTGGGACAGGACACCTCCCAAGGGTGGGTCACGAGACCCCGCAAGGGTGGGTCACGTGACCCCTCAGGGGTGGGTCACGAGACCCCCCAGGGGTGGGTCACGTGACCCCTCAGGGGTGCGTCACGAGACCCCCCAGGGGTGGGTCACGTGACCCCTCAAGGGTGGGTCACGAGACCCCCCAGGGTGGGACACGTGACCCCGCCGGGGTGCGTCACTAGACCCCCCAGGGGTGGGTCACGTGACCCCTCCGGTGTGGGTCACGTGACCCATCGGGGTTGGGTCACGTGACCCCTCAAGGGTGGGTCAGGAGACACCTCAAGGGTGGGTCCCGTGACCCGAGGGAGGCCTGTTGTGGGGAGCCTGAGTGCGCACGCGCGGCCCACGTACAGGCCCGAAAGGAGCCAGCCGCGGCTCGGAGAAAAGCCATCTCCTGGGGGCCTCCCCATGTTCCTCCACTCCTCCAGGAGGACCCCTTTACGGATGGAAGAAAAGTGGGATCTTCGCAGTGGTGGGTTCGGGCCAGAGGGGTCTGCGGGTTTGCCTGCACGAACGCCAGGTGCTCGCACAACGGGCCCAGGTGTTTGAGCCCCGTGGAGGCAGAGGGCTGCTTATTGCTGGATGATAGTGTCCTGCAGGGTTAAGGGATGGCGTGGGCACTCCCAGGGCGACAGAGGGCACCTGGCCTTTAGAGAGTTCCCTGGAAAATTCCCCGCCCAGGCCCCTGGTCCACAAGTCTCTCCTGCGCACAGTGTCTGTGCGAGGCTGGGAGTGCTTCTGGGGAGTGTTCGCCAGCGGAAATCGCGTGGTCCTTTAGGTGGCAGGGAGGGCTCCTGTGTCCATGGACAGGTGCCCAGGGACCCTGTGGAACTGCTGTGACCTCTAAATGGTGGGTCAGGTGAGCCGAGGAAGGCGTGTGCTTGGGAGCCTGAGTGCGCATGCGCGGCCCACGTATAGGCCCGAAACGAGCCAGCCGCGGCTCGGAGAAAAGCCATCTCCTGGGGGCCTCCCCATGTTCCTCCACTCCCCAGGGAGGGCCCCTTTACGGATGGAAGAAAAGGGGGATCTTCGCAGTGGTGGGTTCGGGCCAGAGGGGTCAGGGGGTTTGCCTCCACGTACGCCAGGTGCCCGCACACCGGGCCCAGGTGTTTGAGCCCCGTGGAGGCAGACGGCTGCTTATTGCTGGATGCAAGTGTCCTGCGGGGTCAAGGAAGGGCATGGGCACTCCCGGGCGACACAGGGCACCGGGCCCTTAGAGAGTTCCATGGAAAATCCCCCGCCCAGGGCCCCGGTATCCAAGTCTGTCCTTAGCACACAGCCTGTGCGGGGCTGAGAGTGCTGCTGGGCAGTGTGGCCTAGGGGAAATCCCGCGGTCCTCTGAGTGGCAGGGAGGGCTTCTGTTTCCATGGACAGGTGTGCAGGGACCCTGTGAAACTGCTGTGACCTCTCAAGGGCGGGTCTCCTGACCCCTCCAGGGTGGGACAGGACACCTCCCAAGGGTGGGTCACGAGACCCCGCAAGGGTGGGTCACGTGACCCCTCGGGTGGGTCACGAGACCCCCCAGGGGTGGGTCACGTGACCCCTCAGGGGTGCGTCACGAGACCCCCCAGGGGTGGGTCACGTGACCCCTCAAGGGTGGGTCACGAGACCCCCCAGGGTGGGTCACGTGACCCCGCCGGGGTGCGTCACGAGACCCCCCAGGGGTGGGTCACGTGACCCCTCCGGTGTGGGTCACGTGACCCATCGGGGGTGGGTCACGTGACCCCTCAAGGGTGGGTCAGGAGACACCTCAAGGGTGGGTCCCGTGACCCGAGGGAGGCCTGTTGTGGGGAGCCTGAGTGCGCACGCGCGGCCCACGTACAGGCCCGAAAGGAGCCAGCCGCGGCTCGGAGAAAAGCCATCTCCTGGGGGCCTCCCCATGTTCCTCCACTCCTCCAGGAGGACCCCTTTACGGATGGAAGAAAAGTGGGATCTTCGCAGTGGTGGGTTCGGGCCAGAGGGGTCTGCGGGTTTGCCTGCACGAACGCCAGGTGCTCGCACAACGGGCCCAGGTGTTTGAGCCCCGTGGAGGCAGAGGGCTGCTTATTGCTGGATGATAGTGTCCTGCAGGGTTAAGGGATGGCGTGGGCACTCCCAGGGCGACAGAGGGCACCTGGCCTTTAGAGAGTTCCCTGGAAAATTCCCCGCCCAGGCCCCTGGTCCACAAGTCTCTCCTGCGCACAGTGTCTGTGCGAGGCTGGGAGTGCTTCTGGGGAGTGTTCGCCAGCGGAAATCGCGTGGTCCTTTAGGTGGCAGGGAGGGCTCCTGTGTCCATGGACAGGTGCCCAGGGACCCTGTGGAACTGCTGTGACCTCTAAATGGTGGGTCAGGTGAGCCGAGGAAGGCGTGTGCTTGGGAGCCTGAGTGCGCATGCGCGGCCCACGTATAGGCCCGAAACGAGCCAGCCGCGGCTCGGAGAAAAGCCATCTCCTGGGGGCCTCCCCATGTTCCTCCACTCCCCAGGGAGGGCCCCTTTACGGATGGAAGAAAAGGGGGATCTTCGCAGTGGTGGGTTCGGGCCAGTAGGTTCAGGGGGTTTGCCTCCACGTACGCCAGGTGCCCGCACACCGGGCCCAGGTGTTTGAGCCCCGTGGAGGCAGACGGCTGCTTATTGCTGGATGCAAGTGTCCTGCGGGGTCAAGGAAGGGCATGGGCACTCCCGGGCGACACAGGGCACCGGGCCCTTAGAGAGTTCCATGGAAAATCCCCCGCCCAGGGCCCCGGTATCCAAGTCTGTCCTTAGCACACAGCCTGTGCGGGGCTGAGAGTGCTGCTGGGCAGTGTGGCCTAGGGGAAATCCCGCGGTCCTCTGAGTGGCAGGGAGGGCTTCTGTTTCCATGGACAGGTGCGCAGGGACCCTGTGAAACTGCTGTGACCTCTCAAGGGCGGGTCTCCTGACCCCTCCAGGGTGGGACAGGACACCTCCCAAGGGTGGGTCACGAGACCCCGCAAGGGTGGGTCACGTGACCCCTCAGGGGTGGGTCACGAGACCCCCCAGGGGTGGGTCACGTGACCCCTCAGGGGTGCGTCACGAGACCCCCCAGGGGTGGGTCACATGACCCCTCAAGGGTGGGTCACGAGACCCCCCAGGGTGGGTCACGTGACCCCGCCGGGGTGCGTCACGAGACCCCCCCAGGGGTGGGTCACGTGACCCCGGAGGTGTGGGTCACGTGACCCCGGAGGTGTGGGTCACGTGACCCGCCGGCGTGCGTCACGAGACCCCCAGGGGTGGGTCACGTGACCCCTCGGGTGTGGGTCACGTGACCCATCGGGGGTGGGTCACGTGACCCCTCAAGGTTGGGTCAGGAGACACCTCAAGCGTGGGTCCCGTGACCAGAGGGAGGCCTGTTGTGGGGAGCCTGAGTGCGCACGCGCGGCCCACGTACAGGCCCGAAAGGAGCCAGCCGCGGCTCGGAGAAAAGCCATCTCCTGGGGGCCTCCCCATGTTCCTCCACTCCTCCAGGAGGACCCCTTTACGGATGGAAGAAAAGTGGGATCTTCGCAGTGGTGGGTTCGGGCCAGAGGGGTCTGCGGGTTTGCCTGCACGAACGCCAGGTGCTCGCACAACGGGCCCAGGTGTTTGAGCCCCGTGGAGGCAGAGGGCTGCTTATTGCTGGATGATAGTGTCCTGCAGGGTTAAGGGATGGCGTGGGCACTCCCAGGGCGACAGAGGGCACCTGGCCTTTAGAGAGTTCCCTGGAAAATTCCCCGCCCAGGCCCCTGGTCCACAAGTCTCTCCTGCGCACAGTGTCTGTGCGAGGCTGGGAGTGCTTCTGGGGAGTGTTCGCCAGCGGAAATCGCGTGGTCCTTTAGGTGGCAGGGAGGGCTCCTGTGTCCATGGACAGGTGCCCAGGGACCCTGTGGAACTGCTGTGACCTCTAAATGGTGGGTCAGGTGAGCCGAGGAAGGCGTGTGCTTGGGAGCCTGAGTGCGCATGCGCGGCCCACGTATAGGCCCGAAACGAGCCAGCCGCGGCTCGGAGAAAAGCCATCTCCTGGGGGCCTCCCCATGTTCCTCCACTCCCCAGGGAGGGCCCCTTTACGGATGGAAGAAAAGGGGGATCTTCGCAGTGGTGGGTTCGGGCCAGAGGGGTCAGGGGGTTTGCCTCCACGTACGCCAGGTGCCCGCACACCGGGCCCAGGTGTTTGAGCCCCGTGGAGGCAGACGGCTGCTTATTGCTGGATGCAAGTGTCCTGCGGGGTCAAGGAAGGGCATGGGCACTCCCGGGCGACACAGGGCACCGGGCCCTTAGAGAGTTCCATGGAAAATCCCCCGCCCAGGGCCCCGGTATCCAAGTCTGTCCTTAGCACACAGCCTGTGCGGGGCTGAGAGTGCTGCTGGGCAGTGTGGCCTAGGGGAAATCCCGCGGTCCTCTGAGTGGCAGGGAGGGCTTCTGTTTCCATGGACAGGTGTGCAGGGACCCTGTGAAACTGCTGTGACCTCTCAAGGGCGGGTCTCCTGACCCCTCCAGGGTGGGACAGGACACCTCCCAAGGGTGGGTCACGAGACCCCGCAAGGGTGGGTCACGTGACCCCTCGGGTGGGTCACGAGACCCCCCAGGGGTGGGTCACGTGACCCCTCAGGGGTGGGTCACGAGACCCCCCAGGGTGGGTCACGTGACCCCGCCGGGGTGGGTCACGTGACCCATCGGGGGTGGGTCACGTGACCCCTCAAGGGTGGGTCAGGAGACACCTCAAGGGTGGGTCCCGTGACCCGAGGGAGGCCTGTTGTGGGGAGCCTGAGTGCGCACGCGCGGCCCACGTACAGGCCCGAAAGGAGCCAGCCGCGGCTCGGAGAAAAGCCATCTCCTGGGGGCCTCCCCATGTTCCTCCACTCCTCCAGGAGGACCCCTTTACGGATGGAAGAAAAGTGGGATCTTCGCAGTGGTGGGTTCGGGCCAGAGGGGTCTGCGGGTTTGCCTGCACGAACGCCAGGTGCTCGCACAACGGGCCCAGGTGTTTGAGCCCCGTGGAGGCAGAGGGCTGCTTATTGCTGGATGATAGTGTCCTGCAGGGTTAAGGGATGGCGTGGGCACTCCCAGGGCGACAGAGGGCACCTGGCCTTTAGAGAGTTCCCTGGAAAATTCCCCGCCCAGGCCCCTGGTCCACAAGTCTCTCCTGCGCACAGTGTCTGTGCGAGGCTGGGAGTGCTTCTGGGGAGTGTTCGCCAGCGGAAATCGCGTGGTCCTTTAGGTGGCAGGGAGGGCTCCTGTGTCCATGGACAGGTGCCCAGGGACCCTGTGGAACTGCTGTGACCTCTAAATGGTGGGTCAGGTGAGCCGAGGAAGGCGTGTGCTTGGGAGCCTGAGTGCGCATGCGCGGCCCACGTATAGGCCCGAAAGGAGCCAGCCGCGGCTCGGAGAAAAGCCATCTCATGGGGGCCTCCCCATGTTCCTCCACTCCCCAGGGAGGGCCCCTTTACGGATGGAAGAAAAGGGGGATCTTCGCAGTGGTGGGTTCGGGCCAGAGGGGTCAGGGGGTTTGCCTCCACGTAAGCCAGGTGCCCGCACACCGGGCCCAGGTGTTTGAGCCCCGTGGAGGCAGACGGCTGCTTATTGCTGGATGCAAGTGTCCTGCGGGGTCAAGGAAGGGCATGGGCCTTCCCGGGCGACACAGGGCACCGGGCCCTTAGAGAGTTCCATGGAAAATCCCCCGCCCAGGGCCCCGGTATCCAAGTCTGTCCTTAGCACACAGCCTGTGCGGGGCTGAGAGTGCTGCTGGGCAGTGTGGCCTAGGGGAAATCCCGCGGTCCTCTGAGTGGCAGGGAGGGCTTCTGTTTCCATGGACAGGTGCGCAGGGACCCTGTGAAACTGCTGTGACCTCTCAAGGGCGGGTCTCCTGACCCCTCCAGGGTGGGACAGGACACCTCCCAAGGGTGGGTCACGAGACCCCGCAAGGGTGGGTCACGTGACCCCTCAGGGGTGGGTCACGAGACCCCCCAGGGGTGGGTCACGTGACCCCTCAGGGGTGCGTCACGAGACCCCCCAGGGGTGGGTCACGTGACCCCTCAAGGGTGGGTCACGAGACCCCCCAGGGTGGGACACGTGACCCCGCCGGGGTGCGTCACTAGACCCCCCAGGGGTGGGTCACGTGACCCCTCCGGTGTGGGTCACGTGACCCATCGGGGTTGGGTCACGTGACCCCTCAAGGGTGGGTCAGGAGACACCTCAAGGGTGGGTCCCGTGACCCGAGGGAGGCCTGTTGTGGGGAGCCTGAGTGCGCACGCGCGGCCCACGTACAGGCCCGAAAGGAGCCAGCCGCGGCTCGGAGAAAAGCCATCTCCTGGGGGCCTCCCCATGTTCCTCCACTCCTCCAGGAGGACCCCTTTACGGATGGAAGAAAAGTGGGATCTTCGCAGTGGTGGGTTCGGGCCAGAGGGGTCTGCGGGTTTGCCTGCACGAACGCCAGGTGCTCGCACAACGGGCCCAGGTGTTTGAGCCCCGTGGAGGCAGAGGGCTGCTTATTGCTGGATGATAGTGTCCTGCAGGGTTAAGGGATGGCGTGGGCACTCCCAGGGCGACAGAGGGCACCTGGCCTTTAGAGAGTTCCCTGGAAAATTCCCCGCCCAGGCCCCTGGTCCACAAGTCTCTCCTGCGCACAGTGTCTGTGCGAGGCTGGGAGTGCTTCTGGGGAGTGTTCGCCAGCGGAAATCGCGTGGTCCTTTAGGTGGCAGGGAGGGCTCCTGTGTCCATGGACAGGTGCCCAGGGACCCTGTGGAACTGCTGTGACCTCTAAATGGTGGGTCAGGTGAGCCGAGGAAGGCGTGTGCTTGGGAGCCTGAGTGCGCATGCGCGGCCCACGTATAGGCCCGAAACGAGCCAGCCGCGGCTCGGAGAAAAGCCATCTCCTGGGGGCCTCCCCATGTTCCTCCACTCCCCAGGGAGGGCCCCTTTACGGATGGAAGAAAAGGGGGATCTTCGCAGTGGTGGGTTCGGGCCAGAGGGGTCAGGGGGTTTGCCTCCACGTAAGCCAGGTGCCCGCACACCGGGCCCAGGTGTTTGAGCCCCGTGGAGGCAGACGGCTGCTTATTGCTGGATGCAAGTGTCCTGCGGGGTCAAGGAAGGGCATGGGCCTTCCCGGGCGACACAGGGCACCGGGCCCTTAGAGAGTTCCATGGAAAATCCCCCGCCCAGGGCCCCGGTATCCAAGTCTGTCCTTAGCACACAGCCTGTGCGGGGCTGAGAGTGCTGCTGGGCAGTGTGGCCTAGGGGAAATCCCGCGGTCCTCTGAGTGGCAGGGAGGGCTTCTGTTTCCATGGACAGGTGCGCAGGGACCCTGTGAAACTGCTGTGACCTCTCAAGGGCGGGTCTCCTGACCCCTCCAGGGTGGGACAGGACACCTCCCAAGGGTGGGTCACGAGACCCCGCAAGGGTGGGTCACGTGACCCCTCAGGGGTGGGTCACGAGACCCCCCAGGGGTGGGTCACGTGACCCCTCAGGGGTGCGTCACGAGACCCCCCAGGGGTGGGTCACGTGACCCCTCAAGGGTGGGTCACGAGACCCCCCAGGGTGGGACACGTGACCCCGCCGGGGTGCGTCACTAGACCCCCCAGGGGTGGGTCACGTGACCCCTCCGGTGTGGGTCACGTGACCCATCGGGGGTGGGTCGGAGACACCTCAAGGGTGGGTGCCGTGACCCGAGGGAGGCCTGTTGTGGGGAGCCTGAGTGCGCACGCGCGGCCCACGTACAGGCCCGAAAGGAGCCAGCCGCGGCTCGGAGAAAAGCCATCTCCTGGGGGCCTCCCCATGTTCCTCCACTCCTCCAGGAGGACCCCTTTACGGATGGAAGAAAAGTGGGATCTTCGCAGTGGTGGGTTCGGGCCAGAGGGGTCTGCGGGTTTGCCTGCACGAACGCCAGGTGCTCGCACAACGGGCCCAGGTGTTTGAGCCCCGTGGAGGCAGAGGGCTGCTTATTGCTGGATGATAGTGTCCTGCAGGGTTAAGGGATGGCGTGGGCACTCCCAGGGCGACAGAGGGCACCTGGCCTTTAGAGAGTTCCCTGGAAAATTCCCCGCCCAGGCCCCTGGTCCACAAGTCTCTCCTGCGCACAGTGTCTGTGCGAGGCTGGGAGTGCTTCTGGGGAGTGTTCGCCAGCGGAAATCGCGTGGTCCTTTAGGTGGCAGGGAGGGCTCCTGTGTCCATGGACAGGTGCCCAGGGACCCTGTGGAACTGCTGTGACCTCTAAATGGTGGGTCAGGTGAGCCGAGGAAGGCGTGTGCTTGGGAGCCTGAGTGCGCATGCGCGGCCCACGTATAGGCCCGAAACGAGCCAGCCGCGGCTCGGAGAAAAGCCATCTCCTGGGGGCCTCCCCATGTTCCTCCACTCCCCAGGGAGGGCCCCTTTACGGATGGAAGAAAAGGGGGATCTTCGCAGTGGTGGGTTCGGGCCAGAGGGTTCAGGGGGTTTGCCTCCACGTACGCCAGGTGCCCGCACACCGGGCCCAGGTGTTTGAGCCCCGTGGAGGCAGACGGCTGCTTATTGCTGGATGCAAGTGTCCTGCGGGGTCAAGGAAGGGCATGGGCCTTCCCGGGCAACACAGGGCACCGGGCCCTTAGAGAGTTCCATGGAAAATCCCCCGCCCAGGGCCCCGGTATCCAAGTCTGTCCTTAGCACACAGCCTGTGCGGGGCTGAGAGTGCTGCTGGGCAGTGTGGCCTAGGGGAAATCCCGCGGTCCTCTGAGTGGCAGGGAGGGCTTCTGTTTCCATGGACAGGTGCGCAGGGACCCTGTGAAACTGCTGTGACCTCTCAAGGGCGGGTCTCCTGACCCCTCAAGTGTGGGACAGGACACCTCCCAAGGGTGGGTCACGAGACCCCGCAAGGGTGGGTCACGTGACCCCTCAGGGGTGGGTCACGAGACCCCCCAGGGGTGGGTCACGTGACCCCTCAGGGGTGCGTCACGAGACCCCCCAGGGGTGGGTCACGTGACCCCTCAAGGGTGGGTCACGAGACCCCCCAGGGTGGGACACGTGACCCCGCCGGGGTGCGTCACTAGACCCCCCAGGGGTGGGTCACGTGACCCCTCCGGTGTGGGTCACGTGACCCATCGGGGGTGGGTCGGAGACACCTCAAGGGTGGGTGCCGTGACCCGAGGGAGGCCTGTTGTGGGGAGCCTGAGTGCGCACGCGCGGCCCACGTACAGGCCCGAAAGGAGCCAGCCGCGGCTCGGAGAAAAGCCATCTCCTGGGGGCCTCCCCATGTTCCTCCACTCCTCCAGGAGGACCCCTTTACGGATGGAAGAAAAGTGGGATCTTCGCAGTGGTGGGTTCGGGCCAGAGGGGTCTGCGGGTTTGCCTGCACGAACGCCAGGTGCTCGCACAACGGGCCCAGGTGTTTGAGCCCCGTGGAGGCAGAGGGCTGCTTATTGCTGGATGATAGTGTCCTGCAGGGTTAAGGGATGGCGTGGGCACTCCCAGGGCGACAGAGGGCACCTGGCCTTTAGAGAGTTCCCTGGAAAATTCCCCGCCCAGGCCCCTGGTCCACAAGTCTCTCCTGCGCACAGTGTCTGTGCGAGGCTGGGAGTGCTTCTGGGGAGTGTTCGCCAGCGGAAATCGCGTGGTCCTTTAGGTGGCAGGGAGGGCTCCTGTGTCCATGGACAGGTGCCCAGGGACCCTGTGGAACTGCTGTGACCTCTAAATGGTGGGTCAGGTGAGCCGAGGAAGGCGTGTGCTTGGGAGCCTGAGTGCGCATGCGCGGCCCACGTATAGGCCCGAAACGAGCCAGCCGCGGCTCGGAGAAAAGCCATCTCATGGGGGCCTCCCCATGTTCCTCCACTCCCCAGGGAGGGCCCCTTTACGGATGGAAGAAAAGGGGGATCTTCGCAGTGGTGGGTTCGGGCCAGAGGGGTCAGGGGGTTTGCCTCCACGTAAGCCAGGTGCCCGCACACCGGGCCCAGGTGTTTGAGCCCCGTGGAGGCAGACGGCTGCTTATTGCTGGATGCAAGTGTCCTGCGGGGTCAAGGAAGGGCATGGGCCTTCCCGGGCGACACAGGGCACCGGGCCCTTAGAGAGTTCCATGGAAAATCCCCCGCCCAGGGCCCCGGTATCCAAGTCTGTCCTTAGCACACAGCCTGTGCGGGGCTGAGAGTGCTGCTGGGCAGTGTGGCCTAGGGGAAATCCCGCGGTCCTCTGAGTGGCAGGGAGGGCTTCTGTTTCCATGGACAGGTGCGCAGGGACCCTGTGAAACTGCTGTGACCTCTCAAGGGCGGGTCTCCTGACCCCTCCAGGGTGGGACAGGACACCTCCCAAGGGTGGGTCACGAGACCCCGCAAGGGTGGGTCACGTGACCCCTCAGGGGTGGGTCACGAGACCCCCCAGGGGTGGGTCACGTGACCCCTCAGGGGTGCGTCACGAGACCCCCCAGGGGTGGGTCACGTGACCCCTCAAGGGTGGGTCACGAGACCCCCCAGGGTGGGACACGTGACCCCGCCGGGGTGCGTCACTAGACCCCCCAGGGGTGGGTCACGTGACCCCTCCGGTGTGGGTCACGTGACCCATCGGGGTTGGGTCACGTGACCCCTCAAGGGTGGGTCAGGAGACACCTCAAGGGTGGGTCCCGTGACCCGAGGGAGGCCTGTTGTGGGGAGCCTGAGTGCGCACGCGCGGCCCACGTACAGGCCCGAAAGGAGCCAGCCGCGGCTCGGAGAAAAGCCATCTCCTGGGGGCCTCCCCATGTTCCTCCACTCCTCCAGGAGGACCCCTTTACGGATGGAAGAAAAGTGGGATCTTCGCAGTGGTGGGTTCGGGCCAGAGGGGTCTGCGGGTTTGCCTGCACGAACGCCAGGTGCTCGCACAACGGGCCCAGGTGTTTGAGCCCCGTGGAGGCAGAGGGCTGCTTATTGCTGGATGATAGTGTCCTGCAGGGTTAAGGGATGGCGTGGGCACTCCCAGGGCGACAGAGGGCACCTGGCCTTTAGAGAGTTCCCTGGAAAATTCCCCGCCCAGGCCCCTGGTCCACAAGTCTCTCCTGCGCACAGTGTCTGTGCGAGGCTGGGAGTGCTTCTGG
>NW_026527482.1:0-35482 GCF_022682495.2 Desmodus rotundus
AGCCTCAGCCTCGCAGTCCGAGCCGCCCCGCTCGGGAACCAAAGCACCAGTGAGCGCTCATTGGGCCAGCGCTCCCCGACCCAGCATGCCCCCGCCGCTCCCTTCGCCTGGGTTCCTAGCCTACACGTGGGGTTTTCCTGTGCTTTCCCTGCCAGTGAGGATAAAGTGGTGGCAGGTTCAGACCTAAGCAACTCATCTTAAAGATGGCATCTAGTCCGAATTCAAGGGGCTGCGATGACAAAGGACGCCTCCCTACCGGACTCCCAGCCCTGTCCCCAAAGTTCCTATAATCCGGTACCTTCACAAGGGTCTGGGAGGGTCATGGAATTGTAAGTGCCCTGCTCCTAAAGGCTCTTCCACCCTAAAGACCCTCAGCACTTTCCATGAAGCTCTTTTCCAACATTCATCTCTCTGCACCGAATTAACTAAGCTTAGTATGAAATTTTAAAAATAGGTCAGAGAGCCCTGACTGGTGTGCCTCAGTGGATTTAGTGCTGGCCCACGAACCAAAGGGTCGCAAGTTCGAATCCCAGTCTGGGCGCATACCTAAGTTGCGGGCCAGATCCCCAGTTGGGGGCCCGGGAGAGGCCACCACACATTGATGTTTCCCTCCCTGTTTCTCCTCCCCCTTCCCCTCTCTAAAAATAAATGAATAAAAATCTTAAAAAAAAAAAAAAATAGGGCCCAAAAGACTTGAATATGGCCACAAGAGGTCAGTGGAGGGTAGGCAAGAGCCCACAAACACAGCAAAGTGCCTTGTGTAAAAGGCCTATGCAGACCCGAGAGCAGGCCTGGGTGAGGATGCTGGGTATGGTTAAGGATGTGGGGGAAAAACATATCAAAAAACAAAAACACAAGGCCTTTCCCTGGGAGAGATGGGAAGGGCATCAAGAAGGCACAGGTAGGCACAACTCCAAGTCGCTGTGACCAGGGGACACAGCCATTAGCCCCCTCCTGTCCAAGAGCTGAGTCTAGAGTGGGAGACCAAGGTCAACTGGGACCTCTCAGAAGTCACCAGGACTTCAGAGAAGCTCCATTTCAATAGGCTGAGTGAACAGAGGATGAGCAAGAGAGATTTCTATTGGGCACTTAGTAAACCCTACTTTTCACTTCCCTTCCTTAACCACTGAAAGCCAATTTACAAATATAGATCAGAAAACAGAAATACCAATGCTTAGAAAGAATCCATATGCATAAATAAATGTCCACTATATTTAAAAGGCAGAACACTCTTCCTAGTCTCATGTCCTCTTTTTCTCATAGTGTGCAGCAGCAGGTAGAAAGATCTCTCCAAGGTTGCTCCAAAGCCCGTGGGAGTGAATGTTTCGGTAGACCTGGGACTCTGCTGAAGGGGCCCCCGCCACTTGGGAGCAATGCTGGTACCAGGCCCGGTCACCTCTGTACCACTCGTTCATAGTCTGGTTGGTGGCAGCCAGGTATAGAACAAAGCACAAGAAGCCTCCCAAGAGGAAGCTCAGCATCACGACAAAGCCCAGCAAGAAGACAATCCTCGGGAAGGTCAGGAACAGGTACTGGGGACAAAGAAGAGGCAGCACATTAGGCAGCTGGGCTCTGAGATAGGTAAGGATCAGCACCCGCCAGCCCTGGTCTTTTCCGCAAAACTGTCAGAGCTGCCTCCCCCGCTCACCCACCTGCGTGCACATCTGACCCACTGAACCCAAGTCAGAACCATACACAGCACTGACCAACAGCCCGGGAAGCTTCCCCAGTATATACGGAGTTTGATATGGAACAAACAAAGTGTGCACACTGGAGGAAAAGGGAAAGGGTACCCCAGAGATGGTGCTGTGCAGTTAGCTACTCATTAAGGAAACAGAGAAATAAATGTAGATCTTAATTCAGCAAACTAAAGTCCACATGGACAGAAGAGATCTCTCTTTCGAAACGAAGCGCCCACAGTGATACAGGTACAAGGGCACTCACTGTATAGTGGCACTGGTTTTGACAGTCCCTCCTCCCAAGATACACAAGTTAAATGTCTGTCCATGAAGAAGGGTCAGACCTGGGACAGTCTAACTGGAATAATAAGGAGCCATTCAAATGAGGTCAATGTCTGTGCACTAGTTTGGAAAAGTCGTTGGTGACAGGCCGCCCAGTGAGGAGAGCACACAAGGTGCCAGCACTGCGCTGTGCGGCCCCACCTGTGCAAACTCCACAACGCCTCTCCGGACACATATGGCAACACAAATGCACACGGGAAGAAAGCCTGACGCACACACGCCAAGCTACAAATGCAGTTGCCTCTGGGTAGTGAAAGTGTAAGGGGTGGGAGGGAGGGGTGTAAGTTTTCATTTCATTTTCAAGATGCTTAAAATTTCTTCCCTTCTTCCCAACTTTGAAATATAAATTGACATAACACTGTGAAAGTTTAACATGCACAATACAAAACATAATGAATATATATATATATATGTATCTCGAAATGACTGCCACAATAAGGTTAGCTAAAAGCACCAGTGTGTGGTTGCCTCTCACACCCTGCCCACTGGGGACCTGGCTGGCAACCCAGGCATGTGCCCATACTGGGAACTGAACCAGGAACCCTTTGGTTCTCAGGCAGGTGCTCAATCCACTGAGCCACACCAGCCAGGAGAAATGTAATTTTTAAAAAGGGCACTCCAGCCTTGGCACATGCCGGGGATGCTGGCCAGGTGCCCAGTAGGGGCCATGTAAGAGGCAACCACACATTGATGTTTCTCTCCTTTCTCCCTCTCTTCCCCTCTCTCTAAAAATAAATAAAATCTTTAAAAAATAAAAATAATTAAAAATAAATAAATAAAAAGGGCACACCATATTTCCCTATCAAACTAGAAGAGGTGCCTCCCACCCCAGCAGTGGGTTTTAAAAGCAATTTGACAAAAGATGTTAATATCAAAAGACTTGTAAGTATTGATAATCTTTGACCCAGTGTTAATATGTTTTGGAATCTATCCAAAACAAAGTCCTAATACAAAACTGAGACCATACACACAGACTGCCTACTGCCAGGGGAGAATGCGCGTCACCAACAGGGACAGCTGATGGCCACCACCCTAACAGACCAACCCAGGCGTCCCAGGCCAGGTCCCACCCGACGGGATACAATAGGGAACACAAATCTCTACGTGGGAAATGTTTCTGCCGAGAAAACTTTAACCTGAATCTAATCAAAGCTCGAGAACTAACTTCCGGTTTACGCTAGTATGGGAAACAGAGAAGGATGAGACGGCACTAATAAGAGACAAATCTAGAACACGGGGCATTCTACAACAACAGGCAACTAGACTGCTAAATCCCCATTTCATTATAAAGGGGGGGCACTGCTTCAAACTAAAAAAACATACCCAAATGTGATGCTTAACAATAAAGTGAACTCTGGTTCAATGAGGTAAAAGCTAGGACTATAATAAAATGTAACAAGTGTTGGGGAGGACGTGGAGAACCTGGATCCTTCACACATTGCCGGTGGAACTGCTTTGGAAAAGCCTGGCAGCTCCTCAAATGACTACAAATAGAGCTACCGTATGACCCAGCAATTCTACTCATAAGTGTAACTCGAAAGAAATAAAAACCTATGTTGACATGAAAAACTGTACACAAATGTTCACAGCAGCTTTATTAAAAAAAAAAAAAAAGTGAAAACACCCATAACTAATGAATGGAATAAAATGTGGCATATCCACACAATAGAATATTTTTCGGCCATAACTACAAATGAAGTACTGATTCAGGCTATGACATGGGTGAACCTTGAAAACAGTACGCTCAGTGAAAGGGGCCAGTCCAAAAGGCCACACATTGTGTGATTCCATTTATATAAAATGTGCAGAAGAGGTAAATCCATAGAGATGGAGAGCAGACTAACGGCTGCCATGACTAGGGGCAGAATGGAGTGGGGAGGGACTGTTCATAGGTATGGGTTTCTTTTTTGGGTGACGAAATACTCTGAAATTAGTGGCAACAGTTACACAACTCATCATACACTAACACCATGAATCATATACTTCAGAAGGGTGAATTTTGTGGTATGTGAATTACTTACTAACTTTAAAAGATTTTATAATCTTTTCTTAGATCAATTTCTTTTATTGATTTGAGAGAGAGGAAGGGAGGGAGGGAGGAAGAGAGAGAGAAACAAACATACACCGATTTGTTGCTCCACTTACTTACGCACTCACTGGTGGATTCTCATATGTGCCCTGAAGGGAATCAAAACCGCAGCCTTGGCGAATGGGGACGATGCTCTGACCCACTGAGTACCCAGCCAGGGCCTATATATCAATTTCTTAAAAAGGAATGGCTTCATGTTTTCACTGGGAAAACAAATGTGCTTTTTTTCCAATTTTGAAACCAGAAGTTAGAAACTTACAGCCCACAACATAATTACCTGAACAAGAACGAAGATGTCAATAACGTGGGAGTGTCCAAGGTTGTCGATGTAAGTCTGCAGGTACAAGTCGGACAATGCCACCACTCGGACCAGAAACACGGTGCTCACAACAGCCACGGCAGCCGCCGACGCGGTCAGCGTCAGGAGGTAGATGAGGAAGTACCTGGCATTCCAGGCCCCAATGCAGTTGTTCACCCAAACACAGTGATGGTCAAAGCGGTGCACACACCGGTTACACACTCCTGCACGGCAACAGACAGCCACAACCCCGAGTTGGTCCTCAACGAGACAATGACGCCATGCACACCTACCAACTCTCCTACAAACAGACAGCTGGCAGAATGAGCCGGGGGGGGGGGGGGGGGGGCGGGGGGGGGGGGGAATGGCAGCTGCTGCCACCACGCTTTTAGGACCCCAGTGGCCAATACAGCAGCCACTAGCCCAGCCTCCTGTGGCTAATGAGCACTTGATATGAGGCTACGAGAAACACCTGAGGGAATACTTCGTTGATGTTCATAAAATACTCCTGCTGAGTTCAATGTGAATAATACAGAGATGAAAAGAGTTAGTGAATTTACGTAACTTAGGCAGTTTCAAACGAATGCTTCTGCTTTAAAGGCAAAGCAATTCTTCTGATAAAGATAAACCATTGTGTCAATGTAGATGTGGACACTTTGGTACTGGTTCAGTTAATGAAGAACTGTTAAGACTGGAATAGCTTGGGTAAGTGACTCTGCTCTTCCAACAGCAAACTTTATGATGACTAAATACAGACCCCAGATTTCCAATGAAAATTTAGTGTCTGGATGAGAGGTGCTGAAACCTCTCTCTGAATCTACATCAAAAACTTAGTACAAAAACAAGAAATATAAACTATCCTATAAATGCTTTTTAAAATATTGATTACATTGCAAAATAGTATTTTAAAAGATCTCATTCATTTATTTTCAGAGAGCAGAAGGGAGGGAGAAAGAGAGGGAAAGAAACATCAATGTGTGATTGCTTCTTGCGAGCCCCCTACTGGGGACCTGGCATGCAACTGAGGCATGTGCCCTGACAGGGAATTGAACTGGCAACCCCTAGCTTCGCAGGCTGGCCCTCAAACCACTGAGCCACACCAGCCAGGGCAAAATAGTATTTTAGATATGTTAGGTTGAATAAATTATATGATTAAAATTAATTTCACCTAATTCTTTTTACTTTTGTAATGTGGCTACTAGAAAATTTAAAGTCATGTATGTGGCCCAAATTGTATTTTTGTTGGACAGCACTAGTCGAGCATGTTGGTAACTCCCCAGAACAAGCTCGGCCCGACGGGAATCTGCCAGCACCACATCCTGCAGAAACATCCCTTGGGTGGATGCTCAGCCACGTGGCCAAGGAAGGGCTCTCATGCCCAGCACAGATGGTCGACCCGCCCACTAGGCAAGAACACAAGACCTCACCTCCAGTCATCTGGAAGAGACCAGCGTCGGGCCTCTGCCAGCAGGGGCTGCCCCATGTCCAGGAGTCAGATGGCCCTGCTTTCCACATCTGTGACGCGCCCTTGCAGACGATGCCCACGTGTCTGCTGGGGAAGGTGGAGCTGCGGCAGCCAGGGCCACACTTACCGCAGTGCTTGGACCGTGCTGGCTTCCGTAGATCACAAGTGGAGCACCTCACGTTCTTCGGGAACGTGACTTCATCAAATTCATAAACTTGAAGCAGTGATAATTCGTTTGCTTTTGTTATGGTACCTGAAAAAAGAAAGAACAAAGGTCAGTTTAAAGGAATACAAGATATTCACAAAATCTGTCCTGACACAGCACAATTAAACATTGCTATTTTTAATGTTTTGATTCATTTTATAATTTTTCACAGCTTTAATGAAATGCAATTCAAAAAACCAATTCACCCACTCACACTGCACCATTCGGTGGTTTCAGTACATCACAGAGTTGTGAAACATGGCCACAATTTTAGAACACCTTCATCACTGCAAAAAAAGAAGTCCTGTCGCAGTCAGCGCCCATTGTCTCTACGCCCTAACCTCTGGTGGCCACTAATCAATACACCTGTGTGCATGGATTCGCCTTTTCTGGATGCTTTGCATAAACAGAATCACACAATCTGTGGCCGCTGGTATCTGGCTTTTCACTAACATAGTATTTTCGAGGTTCATCTGTGTTGTAGCCGGTGTATAAGTACTTCATTCCTTCTTATCGCACTGCATAGGCATACCACAGTCTATTTCACTATTCATCAGCCGGTGGCCATTTAACACTTCAAGGACAGGAAAGGTTAAAATCACAAGAATGGGGAAAAAACAAGCAAATATCAATCAAAAGAAAGACAGTATAATAATGTTAATATTAGACAAAAGACACTTGAAAGCAATTACCAGTGACAGAGGCTCATTATATTTTGAAAAAGGTTTCAAGGAAAAGATAATACTAATTCCAAACTTAATACATCTACTAAGAATTACATGTGTGTATAACTAATACACATGCACACACTCAGACACTAGGTTCAAAACATGTGAAGCAAAAAAGTATGAAAAGAAACCTCTCAAATCTATTATCAGAATGAGATAACACCTCTCCACATAAGAATTAGTGTGACTATAAAAGATATGAACATAAGTAACAAACTTGATGTAATGAACTTGTATTGTTCTCTATATCCAGGAACATGGGCCATTTACAAAAACTACATGCCCAGGCACAGTGCAAATATCAATACAATTTTCAAAAGAGATACTATACCTCAGACCAGGCTGGTGTGGCTCAGTGGATTGAGCACTGGCCTGTGAACAAGAGGGTCGCCGGTTTGATTCCCAGTCAGGGCACATGCCTGGTTGCTGGCCAGGTCCCCAAGAGAGGGCGTGCCAGAGGCAACCACACATTGATGTTTCTCTCCCTCTCTTTCTCCCTCCCTTCCCCTCTGTCTAAAATAAATAAATAAAATCTTAAAAAAAAAAAAAAAAAGCTCTCTATAAAACACAATTATGTGGAAGTATCAAAAAATTAAACTAGCCCTGGTCAGTGTGGCCCAATTGAGTAGAGCACTATCCTGTAAACTGAAATGTCATAGGTTCAGTCCCTGGTCAGAGTGCATATAGGAGGCAATCAATCGGTGTTTCTCTCTCTCCCTTCCCATCTCTCTAAAAATCAAGCAGCATGTCCTCGGGTGAGGACAAAAAATAAAATAAATAAAAATAGAAAATTAACTAAAAAACTTATACGGAAAATTTTCAAAATGCTCTAAATGACCCATGGGTCAAATAAGGAAGAAAAAATAAAATTAGAAAACATTCAAAACGGAAAGATTATGCAAACGCTAAATAACAAATCTTTTGCAAAGTCCTTCCCGGGACCACTGCGTGTTTGCAGCACTATTAGTAAGACGGACAGCTGAGCTGGCTCTACCTAGAGCCTCTACGTACCAGGGTCGGTCACAGAACTTAGGGTGAAAAACGCCAAGTTTACAATCAGCAGCAGGTAGGGCAGAAGAAGGTAACACAAGGAGAAGTCCAGGTCTCGGCAGTAGCCAAATATCTCCCAGGTGTACTCAGTATAAACCATCCATTGCAAGATGAGGTGCAAGATAATGAAGGTGTAGTTTCTGAAAAGAAATAGGCACATGGCTTTTTCCTGGGGACTCCTCCAAGAAGAAACCATGCTGTACCAGGGAAAGTTGACCAAGGGCCAAATACTTCCTTCGGGCTGGAGCTAACAGTAAGAATTACATGAGAAACTATGTAAAACATTTGGCATAGTGCCTAACACATAGTAAGTAAGTTCTCAATGAATGTCATCTATTATTACTATCAGCTGTCTTGGGAATTGAGAACTCAATATCTGAATATACTTCTTTTTATGGAAATACATATCAATATTTTCCCACTCTTTAAATACTTCTGTTTGAAAGCAGACACGTCCAAGCCCCAGAGAGAAAAGGCAGATTATCTATGAGTACAGGCCCTGAGCCCAGGACTCTCCCTCCTTGGCAGCATCCCTCTCCGTGCCACACTGGAAACCAGGAGGAGCTTCCTGAAGCTAGAGAATAGCAACAATTAACAAGCAAAACAGAAAGGAAGATACTATTTAAACTCAAATATAAATACCGTGTGTGAAAGAGGTAATGGAGCAAACTTAGCATCGCTCTCTGAAGGCATTCTGGAATTATATAGGAAAATATCTAAAACAAAAGAAAAGAGAAACATTCAATTTCATTTTTCATTCTCCCCACTTCCCCCCAGCTCCCGCCAAATTAGATTCTTTATGTTCAACTGCAGTACTGGCGATATTGTGCTCCTGCATATGGGCAGAGAAGAGATTTAAGAGCATAAAGAGCTTGGCTTCCCTAGGCTGGCCTTCCTTTGAAGCCAACTCCTCCATTGTCCGCCCTGATCTCCAAGAAGGTGCAATGTCAGGGTCTTCAAGTCAAGGGAGGGGAGCAGAGCAGAGGATGGGTAATGCTAAGGTGAATGCCACTCCTTTCCCTGCCCTGGGTTCCATCCCACGTTCCGGAGTCCACCTCCAGATCACTGGCCATTAGGCCAGGTCCCTCCCAAGTCAAGCCCTTCCCAAGGACTGCTCACCCCAGTTATGCTCCCTTTGAACCCTGAAGAAGTGTGGGCAGCCCAATGCTCAGCTTTCTGCTCCTGTATGCCCCAGTTTCACCCATCAGGCCCCTCCAAGCAGACACTGCTCACATCCATGCCCAATTACAGGCATCAAATCCAGAGAAAAACAGCCAACCTTAACAATACTACCTTCTGCCCTGGCTGGTGTGGCTCAGTGGATTGAGCACCGGCCTGTGAACCAAAGGGTTGCCAGTTTGATTCCAGGTCAGGGCACACGCCTGGGCTGTGGGCCAGGTCCCCAGTGCGGGGGTGTGAGAGGCAACCACACAGTGATGTTTCTCTCCCTCTTTTTCCCTCCCTCACCCTCTCTCTAAAAGTAAATAAAATCTTCAATTAAAAAACAAAACAAGAAGAATGCTACCTTCTCTCAAAGCATCGATACAAGATTACTTTAAACAATAAGGGAAAAACACATTAAGACTTTGGAATACAAAGACAACTGCCACAAATGAAAGAACAAGTGAACACACGAATAAGAAAGAGCATCTCCTTTCTGCTCCGTCAGGAACACCGCAGAGCCTTGGAACGGGGGACCTTTACAACCCGGTGGTCTCCAAGCAGCACCGTTACCTGTGTGCCTCCCCTGGCCAGGCCGGTCAGGGACCTGGTCCTCCAGCAGACGCAGGTCGCGGCGCCACCGACCAGCACTACAGCCGAGTAGAACAAGAGGAGGACCAGGAAGTCCATCCTGGGGCTGCAACGGAACAGAAAGAATGTGGCTGCACCGAGGGACTCATTCCATGGCTCATATTCTCTGACATCAGCTCCCTAAATGGTCCCC
Organism: Desmodus rotundus; assembly: GCF_022682495.2. NCBI lineage: Eukaryota > Metazoa > Chordata > Mammalia > Chiroptera > Phyllostomidae > Desmodus > Desmodus rotundus. The sequence continues at coordinate 9,802 of NW_026527482.1, forward strand.
AAAACAAAGTTCACCAGCCCGTAAGCACAGTGCCTCTCCCGTCAGGTCCTGAGCTCTCCCCCCTGCAAAAGGTCCCTAATTAAACCAGTGTGGTCCGCTTTGGGGCATCTGCTATCTGCGTATTCCAAAATAAAGCGGGGAATATAGGCAAAAGGCATCCACCTTCTCTCCCCCAGCAACAAATCACTCTCTTACTTCCTTAAAGACATACAATGGATTTAACACAGAGGTTGACACAGCGCAGCCTAAAGAATGTGCTGGCAATGCCATTGGAACAAGCACCCCCTACAGGCGGCCGAGGGCCCAGGACGAGGCATCCTGTCTATGAAGGACGTATGAACACGGGCCTGTGCTAAGAAACTGGAGACGGTGACTTCTGGCCTTGGTAAACGTGATTCTGGGCCTGACCTCCAATTACGATAACTGGACTAGGAACTATTCAGAGGCGAGACAGAGGAAACAAACAGCAGCAATCCTCACAAGGTGCTTCAGGGTCCCCAGCCTACATGTCTCTTTTGGGATACTTTTCGGCGGGCAGCTCTGACATTCCTCCTGCCAGCATTCACAGGGAATTGCAACGGCATCTCCTCTTGCGCAGACGCAGGCGCCCGGACCCAGAGGGGACACCCAAGGCTGCAGGAGACCCGGTTCCTCCAGACGGCTGAATCGGGTTGCAAAGACAGATCAATTCAGCCCTCACCTAAAACGACTCGTGTGGTAGGAGTCGGGGGAGGAATACACTGAGGCGGAGGATTTGGAAGTCGGGGGACGCGAGACCCCGCAGGGTGAAGGGGGTTATCAGACTTCTGGAGAAAAAGCGAACTGGGAAAAAATAAGCTGGGAGCCAGGTGTCGGCGGTGGGGACCCGACAGAAGGGTCTCCCCGAAGCTACCCTTCAGCCTAGGGTCCCGGCAGATGGGCCGCGTAAGGCGCTTTTCCCAGGGGCCGGAAACTGAGGTGCGGGGCGGGGTTCAGGAAGCTGGAAGGCTACACTGAGGTGGACGAGGGCTGCGGCCCCACGCACACCAGCTCGCGGGGCGGTCAGACGGACAGAAGGACAGCCCGGGGCCTGCCGGGGTGCCTGAGCGCCCAGCGGAGGACGCCTTACCTCACACGGCAGCCCCCCGGCCCGCGCGCCGCACTGGCGCCTCCAGGGCGCGCCCCCAGACTTCCGTCGGGTTCGTGACGTCACACGCGGCGCGTTCGTCCAGGCCGGCTTCCGGCGGAAGTGCAGACGCCCGGGGGAGTGGAACCTGCGATTGGCAAAAAGCCTAGGAAAAGACCTGCTTGCGTCTGCGGCGGGGCGGGAGCCGGTGTCGGGCGGCGACTTGAGCCACCCTGCGGCCCCGGTGGAGCCGAGCGGGGACCCCGGCAGCCCACGGCTGGCACACTTGGGGCTTCACCCGCTGTGCCTTCGTGGCGAACATTTTTGCTTTGCTTTCTGCCAACCCCACGATTGGATCTTTGCTCCTGCAGTCTCGGAACAGCTCTGAACATCCTGCCCCTGGGAGCAGTGACAATTGCCTGGCGACAAATCTGGAGGATAAGAAGGAAAGCTGTTTAATGATCGTTGAACCTGGGGAGAGAAGAGCTGCTTCCAAACATAGCCCTGAGAAGGCCCCTGTGGTGTATTCCTCTGCTCTGAACGCCTCTGAGTCCGTTGAGACAGCTGAATAGGCTGGTGTCTATTCTTATACCTCTGAAAACCTGTCTCACTGAGCCAGGCCTGCCCTCCCTTTGAGGGGAAATGTCTGATCTCCAAACACTGGCCTTAAACTCGTCTTTTCCTGGCTGGCTTTGCTGCCTGACCCCAAAGCGTTTTCCTTTTTAAAAAACTTACCGAGCTGGGCACCTTCTGATACCTTGTGTGCAAGGCCTTCATCGACTTGCAGACACGGAATTGGGGGAAAAATAGATATAATTCCACCAGGGAGGACTGGTTATGGATGGAGCCTCATCACATCCCCAGTGAGCTGGATTCGTCCGTGTCCAGCTCGCCTTCACCCTGCTGGTCAATTTTAGCTGGAGATTAAGTATTTTGAGTTAGAGTTGTTTTTTGGTTTTTGTTTTTGTTTTTGCTTATAAATGCAGAACTTTATTTTTACCCCCATTCATTTGTTTCTGGGTGGTTTCACTTGAGACTAACCAAGTCTTGGTTTGATCACCTATGTTATACTGTGCCGGGTTGACTTTAATTTTTTAAAATTTGTGAAAGTAATACAATATTATGTTCTCCTTGTAAAAGGGACTCAGAAAACCCTCAGCATGTACAGGCACTGTCTGCAGGTACCTCCACTGTGGGCTCTGGGGGGCCTCCCTGGGACGCCTCCACTGTCTCCCATGCTGTTAGACCAGACAGACCCCAAACGCAGTGGCTTTGATGGGAAAGAAGTTTCTTTCTTTCTCATGCAATAGTCCAGAAGTAGGTGCAAAGTCCGGGAGTGGCAGGCAGTTCTGCTCCAGGAGGTCCACGAGGTCACACAGAACCCAGGCTCTTCCTGTCTTGTCACTCCACCAGTAGGCAGAGCTTCCCGAACTTTCTCTGTTCACAGCACGCTTAAGTGACCTAGACGTTTTTTCGCAGAGCTCCTACACCAAAAGAAATATGTAACAATCTCATCTATTAAATAATTAGCTTCAGGCAAGTTCACAAGTGTTCATGTCCTAACAACGTGGTGTTCCTTGCACACTGCATAATTGTTCAAAGTTTACAATCAGGTTGGAAACCACTGTTCTCATGTCCTGCTCCACGTAGATGTTCTAGAGGCACTTGCTTCTTCAGTCCAAAGTAGCATTTTGTGTTCGACATCAATTTTACTTTTTTTCCCTTAAAATTCAAGAAATTCCACAGCGACTTCGCTGTGGCACCCCTGGGCACTTTGTGCAGAGTTTGGAGCTGTGGGACCAGGGTGTTACCTCCACACCTTCCAGCCCCGGAGAAATGGCAAAGGAGGAAATGAAAGGGTCTTTACTTTTATGAAAGAAACTAGAATGTTGTACTTGGCCCTTCCTGTTCAGATCCCATTGGCCAAAACCTAGTCACATGTCCATCCCTGGCCACAAGGGGTGCTTGGAATTGTAGTCTCTGGCTGTGCTGCCATGTGCTCAGCTAACACTTGGAAGGTTGTTACTACTAAAAGGAAGAAATGAAAATTATTCTCTCACATTCTGGGTATTAATTCTTTGATATAAATTCCAAATATTTTCTCCTACACGTCACTTATCTGTTAACTTTGTTTATAGTGTCTGTGTCATTCCAAGGTTTTAAGTTCTGAAGTACTGATATGTATCAGCCTTTTCTTTTGTGGCTCTTGTTTTTGTATCTTATTTAACAAGATATTCTTTACTCCAACATTACACTCACGAAAAATACATATAGACAAATACAGTCTCCAGTGTGTCCTTTGAGTTGATTTATACTTTTATCTCTAATCTATCTGCAATTTCTTCCCATGGTGGCTGAGATCATTTCAGAAGAGAAAGGAGACATTTAAAGGGTGAGCCATGGCACTATGTAGCTATTAAACTCACAACTTCCGGCCAGCACATATTCCTGCTTTCCATGATAAGGAAAACTCTTCCGCCCATAATAAGGTACAGTGGACAGTAAGCTTTCCTACCCAACGTGTAAGCCACATGCACTCTGGGTAAGACTGAACTACCCCTAGACCTAGGGGTGGGTTTTGGTTGGTCTCAGCCAATCAGAATAACCCTATCCTTATCACAGTTTTTTAAAACAAAAGCTAAACCTCTGGAGCACAAGGCCAGCATCTGGAACAGGAGTGAACCAATTAGAATGCAGCTAATATTCCTATTCATTCAATACAGGTGCCTCCTGTCCCCTATATTGAATGAAGATATTAAAGGGGAGCCTGTAGCTTCACCTTCTTTGTCTTGGGACTGTGAGGAAAGCCAGCCCGTGGAGGAAGCCCACACACGGGGAGGGGTAGATGTGAGAGGCACAGAGAGGTGAAGTCAGAGCCCTGAACGTATAGTACCTGAATCCTCCTGTGGACTTCATAGAGGAACCAAAAGTCCCCTTTAATTTTTTATTTTTAAAAAATACTTTGTTTATTTATTTTTTAGAGATAGGAGAAGGGAAAGAGAAAGAGAGAGAGAAACACGGGTCAGTTGCTTCTCCCACGCACCCCAACCAGGGATGGAACCTGCAGCCCAGGCATGTGCCTTGACTGGGAATTGAACTGGCGACCTTTCGCTTTGCGGGACAACCCCCAACCAGCTGAGCCGCACTGGTCAGGGCACCCTTTATTTTTTAAGCCATATGGAGTTACATTTTGGGGACCTTGCAACTAAAAACACCCTGATTCTAACAGAAACATGTAGTTACTTGGCTCTTCTTTCTGTACCTTATATTTTTCTTTTTAAACTCATTTTAAGTTCTACAGAAATATACAATATAAATAACAGCAAAGAGACAAGACTATATTTCACTATCTTAACTGCTACTTCATTATTGTGTATTTGTGTAAATAGGAAGAGTGTGAATTTTATATTCATTTAAAAGGTTTACATAGCTGTAATCAGAAAATCTAGACAATTTTTGAAAGTTGCTTCTTTTGTTCAGTTTGTCCTAAGTGTTTTCCCTCTATCTAAATAGTTTCCATTATTATTCAGGGATACAATATAATGAACTTACTAATATCGTATTATAGGACATTTGTATTATTTCCTATTTTTTAATATAATTGGTAGTTTTGCAAGTAACATATTCACAGCGTTTGTTTTCAGTTGAAGTATTTTCTCAGGATGACTCTCAGTGGTCAGTCAGTTGCTGAAACTCACGGGCTTCTGGCATTTTAATGCTTTCCCTCTGTTCTTCAAAACCTCCAAGAAAGAACCTTGGCACTTGTATTTTACAAATAGCACAGGCAAAAAACACACTATTCAGTCTGAAACCAAGTATTTAATTCAAGCTTGCTGGACAGGATCTCATCCCCCGTGAAACATGTAGCAAAGAATCCCTCTTTGGAGCATTCCTAAACGCTCATGGTGGCCCCTGAAACTGGACCCGTGGTGTCAGTTTTTTACCTGCTCCAAGATCGGTTGACAGGATTAACCACCTTTTATACCACGATCTCGTGTCCCCATGGGAATGACTGGAGCAAGACTTCGGAAATGGGATACAGGACTTCATATCTGCCCTTGCAGCAGTCAAATAGCACATGGTGCTCGTTTCAAATCAGCGATTTGTTGGGCAAGAGCAATTTTACAATGGAGAAAACATGGGAAAACTTTAAAGCAACATAAATATTTTTGTTGGAATGCAAGGATTGTGTCGTTTGTTATATCAGTAGCAACTATTTTAATGACTTGCTCATAGTAGATGCTCAGTAAAAATGTGTTGAATGAATGAAAGAAAAAGGATGAATTATACCCAGAGGAAATCTATATCCTGGAAATCGCCAAAACAAAAATTCCTCTGGTCAGTAGGTGGGGCCACAGGGTGGGGCATAATGTAGGTGTGGCCAAGTTACACTTTCCCCTTGACCTTTGCTACCTTGATCGCTGTCCTTTAAAGCAACTGTGCTCAGCTACCAGGTCAAAGGGGGATTATCAGGGCAGAATCTCCACGTGCCAATCACTTCTCAACTGGTCTTAACCTGGTGTACAGTTAATTCCGGTGTCCTGCCCTAACTGGGACCCAGAATTAGTCTTGCCGTTGGAATTTAGTCACCCTTTGGCTAGCAGTGCCGAGCAAAAGGAGCATCCAGCCCTGGATGTTGAGTTAGGGCTCAGCTGTCTCAGGATGGCCTCTGAGACATCTTCAGGAAAGAGAAGGCGCCTGACCACCTGGAGAAAAGGCAGACAAGCAGGACAGTACAGGCTCACAGATGGAGGATGGTCTACCCCTCCATATCAAGTATACAGTTTGTGCTTTTCCTTTTTTATTTGTACATCACACAGAAAGAAGCTAAAGACAAGGGACAGTACTGTGAATGTCGTCTCAGAGCTGCCGGGACAAAATGAATAATGCTACCTGGCTAGTGTCCCAGAGTCACGACTTTATTAGTAACACTCTCAACACCAAGCAATCAGGACTGATGCTGAGCTCTGTGAAGAGTAGATGTGAATATAATTCCAGGAAGAAATGCAGAATGAAAGTATTGGATGGGAAGTCACGTAGGGGTTAAGAGTATGAGCTCAGGAATCAGGCTTCCTGGGTTCCAGTCCAGGATCGATCACATCTAGCTGGATGGCTTTAGGCCAGTTACTTGACCTTTCTGAATCCTGGTCTCCTCATCTGTAAAGCGAGGATGAAAAATCGACCTCAAAGCGTGTTGTGAGGATTGAATGAAATAATGCATGTAAACCACATTCAATCACTATTGGCCACTAATATCACAGACGCAATCCTCAAAGTTAACTAACGTGACCAATACAGAGGAACGAAGTGGGAAGTATTTCTGGTACAAGAGGTTTAGGGTTTTCTATGTTGCAAGTAAAAGTAAGTCCAACTCAAACTGGATTAAATAACAAAAGAGGTTTCTTGGCTTCTGCCTCTTCTGTCCAGAGATGGTGCAGGCTTCGGGAATGTTTCAAATCAGTGGCTCAATGGCACTACCACACATGGGTGTTCTTTTTGTCCCTCACTCTGCCACCCCAATATCAGATTTATCCCCAGACCAGCTTTCCTCCTGGTGATGGAATGGCTGCCAGCCACACTTGGGGCTTCACGCTTCCACATTTGCTTAGAATGAGGGGGGATTAGGGAGGTTTACCCTGGCATTCCAAGTAGGAGTGCTGAGATTCAATCCTGTCCGGCCTGAGTCATAGGTTCCCCCTGAACCAATCAATGACAGGGCCAGGAAAATGTAATGTACCATTGGTGAGTTAAATGAGCCACTCCCACCCCAACACTTGAAGCTACCAATGGGATCGATTTCTCCAAAATCACATAAACTGCTCAGAGGAGAAGTGGATTCCGGATGGAGACCTGGATTATACTAGAAAGGAGCATGGATGTTGGGTAGGCGATAAGTTGTAATATCTGGAGAAACATGTCAAAAATATCCCTCCAAATTAAGAGTAAGCACAGGATGAATGAAGCTGCAGATTGAGAGTGTGGGATGCCTGGGGCATGGCAGGAGCTTGCGGTGGATGTCCTTCGTTTCCCAGACTGAAAGGCAAATCTATTAATAAAATTCCTCGCTGGCGGCTGTCTCCTGGTGTAAGCTCAAGGAAATGTATATTCAAAGGAAGAAGGAGGAAATCTTAGCCACAAAGCTGTAGTAGCACATTCTGCAAGGTCACCCAGAACAGATGCAGTTCCTTAGGAAGAGCAAGGCGGTGTCAAGAGAGAAGAGGCAGAGGCTGTGCAACATCATGGGGCCAGCAGAAAACGAGGAGCTGGCAAAGAAGGCCAAGTGAGGATGGTCAACCTAACCTGAGAACCAGGGGAGAACGCTGCCGCCGTGGAAGGCAAGAGGAGGAGTGTTTGGTAATCTATCCAGGGGGCTCAAACAGGGGAGCCAATAGGAGTGGCCTGGAATGATCATCCCACAGAATCAATGCAACGTCCCTGGGGAACTGAGGAGCCCCCATCCTGGCTCAGTAATGACAGCCCACCTGGCTCTCTGGACCAGCGAGCCATCAGGCCAACTCCACTACAGATGGCACAAAGCTGCTTAGGTATCCCTTCCCCCAACCCAGGAAAATCACCCAAAACACACCAGACTGTGATGCAGGTGATTAGTGAAACTTGGAGGTCATTTGTTACAGCAGCGAACATTAATCACCCTGACTAATACACTGTTGGTGTTGGTGAAAGCCCCATCTCAATCATCACAGCTGTTCTGAAAAATGCCCTTATGTCATTGGCCAACTTCAGCTCTCAGGTCATGGGGACAGACGATCATCTGCACCAACCCCTCCATCACCCCAGCAGGTGGTCACCTACACCCCTGCCTTTGATCTTCAGGACACAATACAGACACACTCAGAGGCTTTGGGTTGGAGTTCACGGCATGACTGCTAGATAGTAATGCCCAGTCTGGACTCTTCTCAGTCCAGAGAGACTGGGTGTGTCAGAGTAGACTTGGCAGGGAGAGAGAGAGAGGCCAGCCAATGTTTCACAGATATTATTTATTTATTTTCAGAGAGACGGGAAGGGAGGGAGAAAGAGAGGGAGAGAAACATTGATGTGTGAGCGATACATTGACTGGTGGCCTCTTGCACACCTCCGACCGGGGACCTGGCTCCGCCGTGCAGATGCCAGCCCATTTTAAGCTGATGTCTGGGTTTTCCCAATCAATTCCAGTCTGCCCTCATTCACTCTCCCTGGCCAAGGCCACTTGCCCAGCTCTCAACACATCCTGAGGGAAGAGTCTTGCAGCCACATTCAGATACAATTTCTCTATGGCAGTGCAGTCGTTTTTCGGGCTCTTACCAAAGCAGCACAGACTGGTATTAAACGATATAGATGTATTCTCTCACAGTTCTGGAGGCTGGAAGTCGGAGATCAGGGTATCAGCAGGGCGGCCTCTCTGGAAGCCTCTCTCTGTCCTTGGCTTGCAGACGGCCACCTTCTCCAGGTGTCCTCACACAGCCTTTCCTCTACATGCACGCGTCCCTGGCGTCCCTAAAGATGCCAATCGTGCCGCATTAGGGCCCACCCTCACAACCTCACTTTAGCGCCATCAGCTCTGTAAAGGCCTTATCTCAAAAAATACATCACATTTTGAGGTACTGGGGGTTAGGCATTCAACATAGGACCTTGAGGGGAAACAATTGATCCTGTAGCAAGCTGGATCCATTTCATGGCTATTTCTGTGAATTGCTTAAAGGCAAAAAGCCTCTTGCGGGAGGTTCAGATCAGCCACACCATACTCGCGACCGGGCACCACGGTTGGGCTGGATGTCTCCCAGAGTTTGATAGAAGCACAAAATGAGGAGAAAATCTACACAACCTTAGTTTTGGTGATGGGTGTCTAGCTGCAACACCACAAGCAAATTTCTCCCAAATTTTAATAAACTGGATCCTTATTAAAATTAATACCTTTGCTTTGTGAATAACACTGCTAAGAAATGAAAATCCAGGTTACCCACTGGGAGAAAATATTTGTAATTCATATATCAGATAAAGAACTTGTATCCGAAGTACACACACACACACACACACACAACCTGTTAAAACTCAACAAGTACCTCCCCAAAATGTTTAACGGTCAAAGTATCTGAACAGACACCTCAACGAAGAAGATCCAATGACAGCAGATAAGCAAATGAAAAGATGCTCAACATCATTTCATATTAGGAAAACAGCAAATTAAAATGTCAACTACATACCATTAGGGCTGAACCCCCAAATAACCCTTAGCACACCAACTGCCTACAAGAATGTGGAGCATCAGCAGCTCTCATTCATTGCTGGTGGGAGTGCAACATGATCACACTTTGGGGACAGTCTGTCTTACCACACAGGACAGCAATCATACTCCCAGATGTCTACCCACCTGACTGAAAACTGTGTCTACACAAACACCTGGATAGGAATGTTTACGGTAGGTTTATTCATAACCCGCCCCCCCAAACTGGAAGCAACCAAAATGTCCTTCAATAGATGAACAGATAGCCCTGGCTGGTGTGGCTCAGTAGATTGAGTGCTGGCCTGCGAACCGAAGGGTCCCTGGCTCGATTCCCAGTCTAGGGCATGTGCCTGGGTTGTGGGCAGGGTTCCCGGTTGTGGATATGCGAGAGGCAGCCACACATCGATGTTTCTCTGTCTCCTTTGCCCTCACTCTAAAAATAAATAAATAAAATGTTTTTAAAAATCTACTTTATCAAGATACAATGTACATACAAGAAACGGCATCCATTTAAGGTGTGACAGTCAATTAACTGTGACACACACACCCTTGTAAAATTACACCACGGTGAAAATGCAGACCATGTCCATCATCCCCGGAGGCTTCCGCACGCCCCTCTGCCACTCCCCCGTCCCTCTGCCTCTGCCCCGGACATCCCTGGTCTGCTTTCTCACATTATAGATATGTTCGCGTGTTCCTGACTTTGAGATAAACGGGATCACAGAGCATCTGTTGCTGGCTTCCTTCACTTAGCATAATGCTTCTGAGGTTCATCCATGTTGTTGTACATATCAATAGTTCATTTTTTTAATTACTGAGCAGCTGTCCATTGAATAGATGTTTATACATTCGCCAATAGACAGATATGTCCATTGTGTCCCGTCTGGGGCTACAGTAATAGTGCTGCTGTCCCACTCATGGCTGAGTCTTTGTGTGGACCTAGCTGTTTTCTCATTTCTCTCAGGTAAATAAACAGGTAGGTGTGGCGTGGGGGTCGTGAGATAGGTGTGTGTTAAGCTTTTTCGGAAACAGCCCCAGTATTCCCTAATGGTTGTGCCAGTTTACTCTCCCACCTGCAGTGCCAGGAAACTCCGTGTCTGCCATCTAGGGAAGCATCGGTTCGTTGACACAAGGAGATGACAGGGCAGGCCAAGCAGCCACCCACATAACCGCCGAAGGACAGCCTGCTACAGCCTGTTACGCGCTGGCTCTGCCAGCGAAGACGGGTTCTATTCCATCAGGCGCTCTTCCACCAAGCTCCGGGACACTCTCGTTCACTCGCCGTTATCTTTTTTAAATTTTTTTAACATGAGGATATACTGTAAGCTCTAGCAGGATGTATAACGTATGTGAGACTGGAGAACCTGAAAGGACACATCTATCACGCACGCACACACGCGCACACACACACAGGAACCTGGAGAACACCTCTGAGTAAAGCAAACCGTGGAAAACTTCCAGTTCAGTCAGGGTGACCGATCTTGCCCTGACCCACCGTGTGGCTCAGTGGGTTGGGTGTCTCTCCCAGACTGAAATGTTGCTGGTTCTACTCCCAGTTGGGGCACATGCCTGGGTTGCAGGAGACAACTGGCCGATGTTTCTCTCTCTCTAAAAATAAATAAATAAAATCTTAAAAAAAAGAATAACTTCCAGTCTATCTGATCCCCACCCCCCACATCCTAAGAAGAGCATTTAAAAATAAAGTTTTCATTTTGGAATAGTTTTAGATTTGCAGACAAGCCACGAAGATAGTGCAGAGTTCCCATCTGCCCCACGCCCGGTGTCCCCTACTGCTGACATCTGACATTACTAGGGTACATTTGTCCCTACCAAGGAACTAATATTGATCCATTATTAGCAGCTAATTCAGATTCCCTTAGTTTGTTACCTGATGTTCTTTCTCTGTCCGAGGATCCCACGCAGGACCCCACATTGCACTTGGTCATTAGGTCTCCTTAGGCTCCCTTAACCTATGACGGCTTCTCCCACTCTGTTTCTTGATGACCTTGACAGTTTTGAAGATCCGGGTACTTTTGCAGCATCCCTCAGTCGGGGCTTGCTGGGTGTTTCCCTTAGACTGGTTATGGGTTCGCGGGAGGAAGACGACAGAAGCAAAGTGTTATTCTCATCACGTCAAATCAAGGGTACCTGCCATCAACCTGGTGTAGCCCCGTTGATGTTGACCTCAATCACCCAACTGAGGTCCTGTTTGTGGGGTTTGTCCCCTGTAAAGTTCCTCTCCCACCCCTTCACGCTGTCCCCTTTGGAAGGAAGTCACCATGTGCAGCTCACACGTAAGGGTGAGGAGTTACGCTCCACCTCCTCTAGCTGTGTAAATTATTTGGAATTCTTCCGCACAGAGACTTGCCTCTTTTCCTCATGCATTTAATACATTGTCTGTTTATATCGGTATGGACTGGTGGGTATTTATCTTATACTTTGGGTTATAATCCAATAATATGGTATGTTGTTGATCTAATTGTTGCAGCATGGGCCACGGGGAGCATTTCCAGGTGTGTCCTCTGTCCCTTTGACGGTGTGTATGTGTCTGTGTGTGTTCAGCACTTCCCTACTCTCTGGCCCTGGAAGAGGCTCCAGGCTCATCTTGTATAGCTCCTGCTCAAGCCCTAGAGTCGGTCACTTCTCCAGCTCTCACTGGGGAAGGATGTGGAAATCAAGCTGCGGCACTGGATGCGATCTTTGCTGCTGTGGCGTCCTTACTTCCGGGCCCTCGCTGCCGACAGACTGAGCAAACGCATGTTCAGATACTAACCCATGTATGTACACATATGTACAAGTATCTCCATGTGTATCCATCTGTGGATGTCGCAAGCTAATCCAGTGCCACGTGGGCCATGCCAGCTGTCCCCCCTTGGCTTGTCTGTAACCTCGTGCTCCACCACAGAGGAACATGGCTCCCGTGACCCCTTACTTACTTGTCCGATGCCAGCGTGCGTGTACTGTGTGGCTTCAGAACTGTTAACCTGTTCCCCGTGGGACACAACTTCACCAACTGGAGTGCAGTACTGTGTGCGGTCCCTTTTGCCTTTAGTTTTACAGACTCCATTTCCAAAATTACTGAAATCTGCATCTTTTCTCCATCCAGATCTTTCTTTCTGGCCTGGCTCTCCCCGTCTCCTGCCAATGAAGCCTGGCCTGTGGGGCTCCAGTGGTGGTGTTCTCTGTGGGGACTGAGTCTCCGTGCCCTATGGAATCTCATCAGTCCCCTCTGCCATCCCTAGGCCTGGTGACAACCCTCACCCCAGAACAACACAGCTAAGTCCTCTCGATCCACTTGCCAAGCTCTTCGATCTCGTGGGTAGACCCGGCCCAGGGCTCTGCTCGTCTGTCTTCATTCCCACCTGAGGACCATTGTTCCCCGACCCAGGACTGTGCAGCTGGGGCTGGCTGGCCACTCTGGGCCCTGGCCAAGCCGTCCGGCCATCCTGCTGGTCTGCCTGGTAAGTGGGGCCTTCTCAGATTACTCAGAGGATCACTTTGCCTTAGAAACTCCAGCTGTTACCTCGGGCGCATCAGTAACCGAAGCCAAGGCCCTGAGCAGCAGAGGGCCAGCAGCAAGCAAGTGTCCCTGGCTGTCCCACAAGCACGGTGTTCTGCCACTGCAGCCACAGTGGTCACCAGTAAGGAAGGTGAGCAAACCTGGCGGGGGGGTGGTGGCACTCCATATTCTGGGATGAGGAGCCCTGCGACGCCTCCCTCTCTCGTGCACTGAGATAGCCCATCAGCCCTGTCAGGAATTCCTGTCAGGGGCCTGGATTCCTGTTTCCAGGGGAAGGGGAGAGGGGGAGAGAGTGGCCCAGATCAGGAGCTCTGGGTGGGCGGGAGAGGGCGTGGGTCAGTCTTCAGGGCTGGGGACGTACTGGAGGGCTTGACATGGTTAAAGCCAGGGTGTGGTGGGTCAGTTACTTTGTGCGGCAGCGCCTTTGGCCCTGTGGGCACCACAGGCCAGGGGTGGAGGCATCAGGGGTTGCCAGCTCTGGCCTCTGACAGGCAGCCCGGCGGCAGGTGTGTGGGTCAGAACAGGTGTGCGCCTGGAGGGGGTAGCGTTGGCCCCAAATTCAGTTTCCAGCCAGCCCCTCCTGGACTGGGGAGGCGCTGACTGCTTCTCTCATGGTACAAGCTCCTCTAAGACATGTGTTGGCCCCACTCCTCCTGGGCCCAGTGGACCTAGGGGTCTGGTGCTGTCACCAAGCGACAGAGGAAATGTCCCTGAGGCCCCACGGCAGTGCCACTGCCTGGCAGAGGAGGGCAGAGCCTGTGGGGCGTGACAGCCTCCACCCCACCCAGTGTGAGGAGCTCTCACATCGTGCTCTCTGGTGGCCCAGTGACACCGGTTCTTGGGATGTCATTCAAGGGCATTTCCTTTTAGTCCACAATGCTGTGGGACCCTGGGTCTACTCCCTGCCCACAACTCTCCAGCTTCCAAGAAGTGTTTCCCAGGCATCCTGGGAGAGGGAACCAAAGGGAGGATGGCTCCCACAGACAGGGGTCCCCCAGCATCTGAGGAGGGCTGAACGCAAGGCCTTCAAAAGCCAGCCCTCAGAGGCCCTTTACAGCCAGGGTCAGGACGTCCTCAGAACTAGGCCCTCTTCCCCAGGAAACAAGCCTACACACCGCATATTGCCTGCGATGTCAGGGCCCTTCCATGGGATCCTGTAAGGAATCCTGGCTCTCAAAGGACATAGGGAAACACCGCCCACAGAGATGGTCCCAACCAGGACAGTCATCCGCAGGTCCCCAGGCTGTGCCTGCGCCTCCACCTACCTCAACGGCCCACACAGTCGGCCTCTCTTGGAGGACAGAGGCACCTCCTCTCCTTGAGCCTGTCCTAGAGCCAGGAGCCCAGAGACCCCAAATCAGCCATACCGTGCTTCTCCAATTACAGAGAGTCTTACAGGTCAAAGGGCAAATACCCCCAAAGTCAGTAGTAACGTATGAACTCGTTCCTGGGAAGTCCTTTGTCACATGGAAGTTTGTGGATTTCAGGCACAGCTGGATCCAGCAGTTTAGACACCAAGGCAGGAACTGATCTTCCCCTTGGAGGTCGAAAGTTGAGGTCCTGGGCCTTTGAGCCGCCCCATGCAGCACCGTGGACAGGGCCACAAGGACTCCCCTGTGTTGTCTCTCTCTCCATACTCAAGGCCACCGCTGCCATGCCAACCACCAACCAGGGTTGGCCTGAGGACTTCGGCTTCCGGCTGGGCGGCTCTGGCCCCTGCTTTGTCCTGGAGGTGGCCGAAGGGAGCAGCGCGCACGCGGGGGGACTGCGGCCCGGGGACCAGATCCTGGAGGTGGAGGGGCTGGCTGTGGGCGGCCTGAGCCGCGAGCGCCTGGTGCGCCTGGCCCGGCGCTGCCCGCGCGTGCCGCCCAGCCTCGGGGTGCTCCCCGGCCCCGACAACGGCGCCGGCGCCAGCGTGGGATCCGGCTCCGCGCCCCCGACAACAGCACTGCGGCCTCCGCGCGCGGGTCGTGGCCTCTACCTGGGTCGCGAGCTGCTGCGCCTGCGGGGTCGCAGGCGCCCCGACGCCGTCCACCGAGAACGCAAGCGCAAGGCCCAGGAGTTCAGCCTCAAGGTAGGGTGGGCGGGGCTTGGCTCGTGTGGGCGGGGCACGTCGGCGCTCCGCTGGCTTTTCTCCGAGGACCTAGAGTGGGCCTGGAGCTGAGGCTCGCACTACCTGGGATGAGGACTCTTCTAGGAACAGATTTACCACAAATATAGTGACACTCACGTTTCAAGGCCCTGTACCGTGATGTGTGCGCGTTGCTTTTCTTTTTCATTGAGGTATACAGTTGATACAGGTATATAATAAAGTGTCTTATGTGTACAGCTCAATACATTTTATGTGAATACACCCTTGTAACCGCTACCCTGATAGAAATATAGACAGAGAATATACAGATACTAGAATGCAGGACATAGAGTGATTTCTTCACCCCGAAGGTCCCCGTGCACCTCTTTCCTTGTCTCTCCGCCCTCTGCTCTTCTGGCTTGCATCATTATAGATGAGTTTGCATCTGTGAACTTCATATAAATGGAATTACGCAATGCATGCTCTTTTGTGCGGGGCTTCTTGTGCTCAACATTATTATCTCTGACTTCCATCCACATGTGTAGCAGTTAATCATGCTTCCTATTGCCCGTATCTTCGTCCACTTGGGCTGCTCTAACAAAATACCAGAGATCAGGTGGCTTATCAACAACAGGGACCCATTCCTCACCGTTCTGGGGGATCACAAGCTGAGATCAGGGTGCCAACGTGGAGTGAGTTCCGTCTTCTGGGTCGCAGACTTCAGGCCGTGTCCTTCCGTGGCAGAAGGCGCTAGGGAGCTCTCTGGGGTCCCTTCATAAGGGCACTAATCCCACTCCTGAAGGCCCCATCCTCAGCACCTAATCACTTCCCAAAGGCCCCACTTCCTAATACCACCACATTGGACGTTAGGTTTTCAACAGGTGAATTTGGGGGCGGGGATACAAACATTCAGACTGTAGCAACTAGTAATGTTTGCTATGATCCCAGATGGCTTTCTGTAGAGTCAAAGGCCTGTCCCAGACTCCATCTAGTCCCTGGAAAGTCAGAAAGGGGCCCTCAGAAGGGCAGGGTGTTCACACAGACATGCCAGAAAGCAGGGCCTGGGTGGCCACTAGCAGAAGGTGGAATCTGGCCAGCTGCCCAGGCCAGCTGCGGTGTGTTTTCTGGCAACGGGGCTTAGAAAGGGTGGATTCTGGTTCGAGCTCACCAAGCATCTCCAAAGGCTGAGAACAAATCCCCAAACGAGACTGCCTCAGGAAGATTGGGGCATTGGTGGGCACCCCGCATTGGTTTTCAACAATCGTCTCCTGGGTTCTCTCTCGCCAGTGCTCTCCCTGGCCCAGTTTCTCCTCCTTGAAGACTCTGATATTTAATAGAAAATCCATCTGTGTCCCGTGATGGCGCCTGATGCTTAGATGTAGGTTGAGAGTGTCTGGATAATAGCTGACACCAAAACCGCACTATGGCACAGGCCCCAGGAGGGAGGAACTATTTTTTCCTCTTTCTTACATAAAGCCTCTTTCCAGCCAGCCATGCTCTCCTTTGACTCGAGGCTGCAGCTGACTTTGATTTCAAAACCACCTACGTTTCCGAGGATGGTGGGTGCACGAGGAGGGGCTGCAGGGTGCTGCAGCCCGCCCTACTCACCACGAGGGAAACTGAGGCCAGCAGGGGGACTGCAGGAAATGCAACGTGAAAATGGCCGGCCACTCACAGCTCTTTGGTTTGGTATCATGCACTTCCACCGGATGCCTTCCACGTGCCAGGCCCTGTGCTTGGGGCTGGGAAGGGGTACGAACTCAGGTCTGGGTCTCGGACCATCCTAACTGGAGGAGGAGACAGAAGTCTCTGCAGACATGTGGTGTGCATGTGCTAGGACTCAGACCGTGGCCTCTGACTGATGCCCTTGAACCCTCTCCTCTGTGGTGTCGCCCCCTCTAGAAAGCCTTCCTTAATCCCCTTGTGCCACCAAGTAGGAAGCACCTGGATATGCAGTCCTGAGATCCAGGAGCAAGCTCTGGGATGAAATCACGATGTGGGAGTTGCCAGGTGGGGTCCTTGGCCTCCCAGCCTCCCAGCCTCCCAGCCTCCGCTTCTGCTTCTGCTTCAGGGTCTGCTCAGGTTGTCTGTGTGTATTTCCATTGCACAAACACATGTGTGATTATACACCATAAAAAGGCAAGGCGGTGTGTTCCATCTGATAACCTGCATTTTTCACGCTTCTGCATGTCTGTTATACCACTTCACTGAGACAGAATTCACTTACCATACAACTGAGCCATCGAAACTGTAGGAGTCGGTAGTTTTTCATATAGTCATGAGTTATGCCACCATCACCACCGTCGATTTTAGAACGTCTTAATCACCCCCAAAAAGAAACCCTGCACCCCTGGGCAGCAGCTTTCTCACAGCCAAATGGTACCACCTTGCACAAAATCTAAAACACCATCAACTGCAAGATGCACCGTAGTTTTGTTTTCACCTGAGAAAGAAAAATCCCTGCCAATTAACCCATGACACACGCGTCCTTAACCCTTTCTCGCCGCTTAATTTAGTACTTATGGAAAGAGGACTTTTAGTCTTATTTGGACAAATTTCTTACCAGTAGTGCACAGAACTCAGGGCTGTAACCATAGGAACACCTACAGCCAGATTCACATGGGAACTGTGTGCAGGAATGACAGTTCCCCGTACCTCAGAGATGTTAAAACATGAAGAAATACTCACCATGGAACCAACACCCAAAATTATAGAGTATGGAGTGAACCCAGCCACAGAGCAATGGAAGTCGACTCCCACAGCTTAAGTAGAAAAGCAATTGTGGGAGGGACAGTTCACTGAACCAGCACTGGAGACGCAGGCTTAGCACCAAGAAAAGGTTGGCAACCCAGAGCACAGCTGTTCTAAATCAACCTTCAGGAAGAGTCTGCTCAGGGCGTCCTATAGGCTCTGCCACTGCCCTGCACAAGCTCTGCTGTCCCCACATTTCTGCATCATTCCTTCAGGAGCCAAAGCCCTGGACAAGAGCATCCTAATGGCCAAAGACACAACTTAACCACTGGGGTCTTGCCTTTCACCTAGTTTGGGGTTTTCCTCCCTTTTTGGCTGAACAGCCAAGAAACTACACATATCTACCAAATGGATGTCTACATGCTTGTTTCCACCGGCCACACAGATTCCTCTGTGTAGACTGGCATCAGCTGGTTTGTACACAAAGACAAAGAAAACAAAAGTCCAGAGACAGCACCATTGGAGTCACAACGCAGAGCTAGGCGTGCACTCCAGGGCTCTGAGGTGGAGCCAGAACGTTCTCTGTGGCATCTAAGCAAACAGTGTAGTAAAAGGGAGTAGAGTAGTGTAATAATAGTAACTAGCAATTACTGAGTGCCTGGCACGCGTGTAAGCTCTCGTATTGATTCCTTCGGTCCTTACAACATTCAGCAGAAGAGCTGTCTCTGGGCTAGAGTCTTGACCCCATGACCTTGGGCCAGTTCCCTGTGCCTCCAGCGGCCTCAGTGTCCTTCGGTGAGAAGAAGGTCCTAGCCATGCCCCCGTCGTAGGGCTGTTGAGGTTCCAGATAGAGGGATTTGGGTAGGGAGCTCAGGCCTGGCGCAGGCTGCATGCTGCTCCTTGGGTTAGCTGTTCTGTGGCGGTAAACTGAGGGAGGAAGGGAGGGGCGATGATTCCCCGTGTTCTGCCCTCGGCCCCTTGTGATCATTCACAAGACACTTCCTTGCAGGTGGACGACATCCTGGGGGACCAGCCGACGGCCAAAGAGCAGGTGTTCGCTGCACTGAAGCAGTTTGCGGCTGAGCAGCGGGTGGACGAGCTGGTGTGGGCGCTCACCCTGGCCCTGCCCCGCGAGGCCCGAGGGCCACTCCTGGACAGCCTCAGGTGCCTCAGTCCGGGGAGGGGGCGGGCAGGCAGGGGGTGTCGCGCTCAGGGGTGCCCACGGTCCCACCGCCACCCCAGGCACTGCTGCTGCTGTGTATAGCCTGCTCCTGAACTGGACCCCCACACCCCACAGCCCCAGAACAAAGGTGGGCGGTGACCCAGAGAAGGGCAGCCTGTTGGCTCTGCGGGGGGTCCAGGGCATCGCTTGGATTGAGAAGGAAAGGGCTGCTGATGGCTGACATGAGGCGGGCACCAAGGGGGCCACCTCCTGATCTGCAGCCATAGCCTGCCCTGCTCTGTCCCAAACCCCGGGTCACAGGAATCAACAGGATGCCAAGATAGCCCTAGTTCCATCTGGAGGCAGAGCAGGGGTGCAGTGTGAAGTCCAGGGCTGTGAG
The DNA here is from genome assembly GCF_022682495.2 of Desmodus rotundus. Classification (NCBI taxonomy): domain Eukaryota; kingdom Metazoa; phylum Chordata; class Mammalia; order Chiroptera; family Phyllostomidae; genus Desmodus; species Desmodus rotundus. Next base: position 28,972 of record NW_026527482.1, read on the forward strand.
GGGTGGTCCGACCCCCACCCTACAGTGCGTGCTCTTTGCCCTTGGGCAAGGCCAGCGGCTGTCAGGGTCCTCCCCAGGAGGCCAGAAGAACTCTCTCTGGCTGACTCCCCCAGTGCTCTTGTTATTCCCATTTCACAGAGGCAGACTGAGGCTCAGAGAGGTTAAGAGGCTGGCCCAAAGTCACACAGCAAGTGAGTGGCAGGCACAGGAATGTGAACCCGGGCAGCTGTGCACTTTCTGCTCTTCTGCTCAGCTTTGGACCCTCTCAGTTCATTCTTCAGAAACACAAACAAAAATCTCCTGGTGGGGCCTGGGCTGGAGCCGCCTGGGACTCCCCTCCTGGAGCTCCGTCCCCGCCTTTCCTGCCAGAAGCCACTGCCCTCCACTGCCCAGCGTTGACCAGGCCCGCGGGCCTGAGTGCTGTTTCCAGCCCGGATTCCGTGGGGCTTTCTCTCCCTACCCTGCTTCCCGAGCCTTCGACTGCTCCCCAGCCCCACCCCTCCCCCTTCCTGGACTCAGCCCGCCCCCTCCCCTCGCTGCCATTCACCCCGCAGCCTGCCCCTCCCTCTGGGCCTGGCCAATGTCAGGGACCGGGTTGGCCACCCCCCCTCCCCAAGATCGGGCGGGCGCAGCATTTCGGCTCTGCGGCGGAGCACAGAAGGCCACCGAAAGCGGCCACCATGAGCTGCCTGGGGTGAGTTAGGGGCTGGGAAAATCCGGAAAGGAAACAAAAAAAGTTATTCCTGGAGCCAAATTTGCAGTGGAGATGCCGCGCTGGCGCTGAGGGCTCCCTGGGGAGGGGATGAATGGGCAGCCCCCCCCAGCCCCTCCCCACCAGGGCTGGGCCAGGGGCAAGGGCATCGGGCTGTCCCCTGGGAAGTTGGCACGCGCCTCAAGACCGCTAGTAGCCCGACTCCGCCGGAGGCCCTCTCGGTCCCCCTCCTCTCCCTCCGGGGCTGCCCCAGCTTCTGTCCCTGTCGCCTCTGCCGGGTCAGCCTGTCTGCCTCCCAGACAGCCCTCACGCCCTCCTTTCCCAGTCGCAGCCAGCCCCCAAACCGCCGGCAACTTGTCGGGAAAAGCCGGGGTGAAGGAGGCGCCCCCTTGGACACTCGCAATTTAGAGCCTGGGAAGCGGGGAACCCTGGACACGTGGGGATGCCCGTTCCCCGCAGCACCCCCGAGGCACTGCTGGGGAGGATGAAACAGCAGCCTCTGTTGTCAGCGCGTGTCAAGTGCGACAGGGAAATTGGGGAGGCTGCTGGAGGAGGGGGCGGTGCCCAGCTGAGCCACCCTGGCAGTGTGGCTTCAGCCCCCCACCCCCACCATATCCCCAGGCCCTGGTGGCCCAGGAGTGCAGCCATCCCCATGCAGCACGTTCCCAAGGGAGCTCAGGGGGTCATGGGGGAGTCACCGTTATCTGTGACTCAGGGGGGGATGAGTGCCCACGGAGACAGCCCAGGGCTGAGCCATCAGGGGCAATCAGGGTAGGCTCCCAGCAGGAGGCAGCTGGTGCCAGTCTGTGGTTCAGACAGTGACCACTAGGTCTGGCAGTATGTCCTGTGGAGGTGGGAAGAGAGCTCCCAAGGGGAGTTCATCAGGGCCAGGCATCTGGCCACAGGGTGGACCTCTGAGCACCAAAGAAAGGGCAGTGCCACACAGGCCTAAGGGTGCCCAACACAGGGTACCTAACTGTGCCCAGCTACGCGCCCTCCTGCCCGGGTGGAGGGCCGTGAAGAGCTTCAGTGTGGCCCTGGGGACCTCCCTCCCCCGTCAGTGAGAGGCTGAGCAGCAAAAGGTAGTCCCGGAGATGTGTGTGTGTGCACATGCGTGTGCATGGGTGCTCGGCAGAGGCTGGAACCCGCCAAGGGCTGGCTGATCCCAGGGGTCAAAACCGAAGGCTTGGGGACAAAGGAGAAGGAGCAGTGAGGCCATGAGGCTGGCCCACCCAGCACAGTAGCCACCAGCCACGTGCCCCTCTTTAAAATGAAATTTAATGCAAATTCGATACAATTTTATATTCAGCTTCCCAGAGTCACTAGCCACAGTTCAAGTGCTCAATAGCCACACACGGCTTGTGGCGACCTAGAGACAGGGCAGGTGAACATCAGGACAGGAAGTTCTCTGGGCCGGCACTGCCGCCCCGAGGGGACATTTAGGTCGGTGGAGGCCACCTCAGAAAAGGGTTTCGTTTTCCTTTACCACAGCGCTACTCCTGTGGCTCAGAGCCTAATTTGGGTCTGTCCCCAAAGGGATCCCAGTTTGATGAGGTGATGGCTTTCTAATTAGGACAGGCCAGGCAGTGGAAAGTGTGACGTGGTCAGGAGGGAACAGGAAAGCTAAGTCTGCTTTGGGGTCTGCTAGTGTTTCGGGGAAATATGGAAGGAGAGGGAGGAGCAGGCTGGGTCGGGGGAGCGGAGGAGGTGATGGAGGATTTGGAATCCCAGCTGACCTAGCTTGACCTCCAAGAGTGCTCACTGGCTGTGTGACCTTGAGCAGTTCACTGACCTCTATGATTTATCTGTAAAAGGGGGCTGGTAACACCTGCGTGTCCCCGGCAGGGCTCTTGGTAGGACATCACGTAAATGAACTCTACCCCCTGCAAACAGAAAAGATATTATTAATTTCATTGGGATGATATTGGTTAACAAAATTATATAGGTTCCAAGTGTACAATCCTATGGTAAATCTGATGCATAGTTATGCATAGTGCAGCGATTTTCAATCGGCGTGACACAAGAACTTTTAAAACAAGCAACACCTGACTGTTTAGTCAGGGGCACTGACCGCTTTGCCGTTAGACTGTCAGATAAACCAAAAACAACAGCCCGCACAACGATAGCCGTCCAGTGTGAATCGATCAAAGTCATACCTACTTTTTGTCAGATGGGCAAAAAAATAGAGTTTTTTGGTGTGCCACAAATTTTTTGTTTTTAGCGTACGTGCACCGAGAGATGGAAACGGTTGAAAATCGCTGGTATGTGGCACTATGTGTTCACCACCCACGCAGAAGAGAGACTAGGTGAGAGCCTGGGGGTGGGGTGCGAGGGAACACCTGCGCTTCCTTCTCCCGCTTCTGCTCTAACAAGTGCCAGGGACGCGCAATACAGAGCTTCCGGGAGAATTCTACGGACCGGACTGTGTGGCTGGCAGTGCCAGGCACGCCTACATGTGCTCTCAGGGCGGTTCTCCCTGGGGACGGCCCCCCTCTCCCTACAGTGGTCTCTCAACTATGGCACTCCTGACGTTTTGAGCCCAATAATTCTCTTTCGTGGGGGGCCGTTCTGTACATGGTTAGCAGCATCCCTGGCCTCCACTCACAAATGCCAGAGGCATAGTCCCCTTCCAGTTGTCGTGTTGTGACTACCAAAACTGTCTCCCGACAGCACCAAATGTCCCCGGGGGAGCAAAATCATCCCTGGTTGAAAGCTACTGCCCTAGAGTCATCTGTCCCTGGTAGCATACACTCGCTGGGGTAGGCGCTTTGCGGAAGGCCCGCTGTGGCCTGGCCCCCGGCCACCCCTTGCTGCCTTGAGTCATCTGCCCCCATGTGCCCTTCCCTGTCCTCAAGGCAGTGCGTGCACTGCTGGCTGGGTCTGGCTTCCAGCAGGAGCATTGGCTCAGTGCAGGCATCTCCTGGGCCCATAGCAAGGTGGGCCACGTTCAGACCTTCCGAGCAGGCCTGGTTCTGGATGCTGGGCCATCGCAGCTTGTACAGATCGTCCAGAAATGGCTCCGTCGTGAGGGGATGACAGTGGCCCTGTGGGTGTCAGGAGCTGGGCTCACGGTGAGGGTTTTCAGACATGTCTTCCCCTGGCAGGGCTGAGGACAAGGCTTGGGGAGGACACGGCTCTGGCTTCCTGCTGCTGCTGGGGAGACATGCAGCCTGAGGGGTCACTGCGGGGTGGTGGCTTTGCGAGGGTCAGGAATGTTAGGTAGTAGGGCCTGGACAGGGTACCAGAGATCAAAGGTCAGGTCTGCAGTATCTCCCCCCCCACACTGTGGTGGGCTGCAGGAGCCTGCAAGCAGGACCATGTGAGCTGTTCCCCACAAAGACCAAGACATCGGTCCCCTGCCTCTGCAGTTGCAGCCTGTCCGAGTGGTGACCACCTCCTGGTGAGGAGAGAGCCTGTGCTGATGTCCCCCAGGATGCCCTGGGCTGGCTCCCCAGCGACTGTGAGCCCTTTCTGGCCTGCAGTCACGACTCACTCAGACCAGTGAGAAAGGACAATGCAGCGGGGTCCCCAGGGGCCGCTCCTGCTTTAAGGTCCAGGGAGTGGCAGGCCCAGAGCCAGAGGAACAACCCAGATGCTTTCCTGTCCTCTCTCTCTCCTCCCGGTACTGTCCCTCCCCTCCCCTCTCCCAGCTCAGTGAGGTCCTCTACTCTCCCCACCCACCCACCTGGGAGAGGCTCCCTGCTCACTTCCACTTGCTCACCAGGTCTCATACACTCTCCTTCCTCTGTTTTTGGAATCTAGAAACTTGTCCCATCCCAACCCCCTTCCCTGTTGCCCTCCCAGCATCACCCCTGCCCTGGTGTAGCAAAACCTCTGGGGTCACTCCACCTCCCCTTAAATCCTTAGACCCTCCCATGGGTCTCTCTGGTCTCAGAGTGCGGTCTCAGCGGCTGGTAGTGGCATTCAAGGCCTCCCTCTCTAGCCTCTTCTCGGTTGGAGTTTGCCCTGGATACGTAGAGAGGGCTTCCTCTTGCTGACCTCAACTCCTGCTGAGCCCCTGAGGCCCAGCGCAGCGGCCACCCTCTCCGGAAAGCCTTCCCGTGCTCTACAGTCAGGACTTCCTCCAAACTGTCGACTTCAGTCTCCCTGCAGCGGGTGTTGGGGACTCGCCACTTTGCCAGGAACCCAAGCTCCCAGCCGGTCGGAGACTGGAGGCGAGGCGCCCCGGGAGGGACTAATGAAGTGGCCCAAGATGAGGCAGCTTGACAGCCTCGAACCGCCCCAGATCCCTCCGAGCTAGCTGGAGGACCCCCCGGAGGGGCGGGGCGGGGCGGGGCTACGCGAGAGGGGGCGGGCACCCAGCCGCGGGCCGTGCAGCCCCGGGAGGGGCCGTGTGCGCTGGCCGGGCACTGGCACGAGGAGTCGCGGCGCCCTCGCTCTGCTCCCGGTCTAAGCTACACCCTGCCGTCTGCAACTGCTGTGCCGCTGTCGCCCACTCCAGATGGGGAAGGACCAGGGCTTCTCCCGGCACTTTCGGTAGCTTCCCGACTGCGCCCCCCGCCCCCGGGAACCGTGCGCCCTGGGCTCTGCGGACCCGACTCCGGCCGGGCTGAGAGGGGGTGGGGCTGGGGCACTGAAGGGCTTTCCTGCCCTTGGTGGGCACCTGCCGTGCCTGGCTGGGGTCCGGAGGCAGGGAAGGGTGGACATAAACGGGAAGGGTACAAGGGGCGAGTTCCCCGCGCTGGGCGCCCGGAAGCCGCGCGCGGCCCTTGGGGTCGGGATGGGGGCAGGGGACTAACGGCTGGGATTGAAATGCCCTCTTTCCTTCCTATGCCTGGGCTGGTCCAGGGACCTGGGCAGAGATCAAAGTCAGGGTATGTCACGGAGAGAGAGGAGCCCAGGGCAGTCTGGGAGGAACCTGGAGATGGATTAGACTTGACCCCCCACCCCCCGCGCCCGGGCAGAGAGAACAGAACTGACCCTGAGCGCATCTCATTGTGTGGCTCAGCCCCAAGGACTCCAGTCAGGAAACCCGCCACCCAACCTTCCCCCACCTGTGCACTTGGTGATTCACCCTGGCTCCTGGTTCAGCAGGGTCCTTTCTAGCTGCTGCTGGAGGGCAGAGCTGGGATGGTCATCTGGCCCCTGCCCAGGTTGGACCCGGGTTGACACCTTCTGGAGTCTGGGGCCGGAGCCCAAAGTGTGAGGTGGACGGTTTCCGCCTTGTCATCTCTCCTTTGTCTGAGCCTGAGGCATGTGGTGGGTGCAGGAGGGTGTGGGGAATGCGCAGGCCAGGCAGATGGAGGTGTCAGGCTCCAGAGACCTTGAGTGACCATCTGGGGAATGAGGCTGAGGCTCTAGGTTTTGGAGAATTGCTGTGGGTAGTAAGGATGAGCAGATCAGGCAAGGATGCGCCTGGCAGAGTTGAGTAGGCCACTCATTCTGTCCTCCTGGTCTCCTGGGACATCCAGCAGCAGAGCTCACTCACTGTGTGTGGCAGGACTGGTGTGGGGGAGGTCCTGATGTGCCCCTTCCCTCCCAGCAGGCAGCTATCCTGCCCACCTGGCCTTATTAATCCTACCCAGGGAGGTCTAGGGAACTGAGTGGGGGCCACGGGCTGACCCCAGAGGGGTTGCATTCCACTGACACCCCCCCCCCCCGCCCACTCCCTCCTCACTATTCCCTTGGTACTGGCCCCTGGTACAAAAAAAACAGAGAAGGGAGCGTGGGATGCAGCCAGGGGGGCCTGCTAACAACCAGACCTTCAGGGGCCCTTGGCAGAGTTCTGCCACCGTGCAGAGGCCCTGAGGCTGGGCTTCCATCCCTGCTGTGCCAAGG
>NW_026527483.1:0-35451 GCF_022682495.2 Desmodus rotundus
TCATCTGGGCCGCGCGGCCACGTCAGCAACACCCAGATTGGCTGAGCCGGGTCACGTGCTAGTTGTTTCTCTCCTCCCCCTCGACGGGGTCTGCACTATTTCCCGAAGATCCTGGGGGTCGTACTCACGGGCCAAGAGAGCTGCAAGGCCCAGGTCCATTTCCAGAGGCTCGGAGCACGCTAATGCCGCTGCTTCTCTATAACCCGCGGCTACCTGTTCCGCCGTCGCCGACCTTGTCCCCGCCCCCCAGCGCCCGTCCTTGTGGACGCAGCGAGGCTGCCGCAGCCCGGAAACGTTGCACTGCGCAGGCGCAAGGGTGTGACCGGCTAGGAGAAGGGGAAAGGAGCGCTGGAGGCCGCGGGGAGAGTAGTAGAGCGCAGGCGTCGGGGCGGGCGCTGCAGCTTCCGCGGCGCGTTTGAACGCTCTGGGTGGGAGGGGTGGAAGCGGGCGCGGCGCACCGGCCTCCGGCCTCCTCTGGCCCATCCCGCCCTTCCGGCCCCTTCGGCCCCTTCCCCAGTGCCCGTGGCTTCCCGGGGCGGCCTGACTCGATTCCTTTTTCCGCAGGTATGAGGTGCATCTGGACCTGTTCGGACTGAGTCCAGCGAAGATGCGAGCCACAGACCTGTAGTCAGTGAAGGAGAATGGGGCCTGGATCTGGAGATGTGAGAGTTTGCAGCGTGAGAGGGACTCGGTCACCCTCCTGGTGCCTGCGGCGGGGAGGTGAAGTGCCAGTGCAAGGTGTGGGCTTTTTGTTTCACATCTTTGCATTAGGCAGGTTTACAACTGAAAAGTGCTTCCTGCCTTTGCCAATTAGGAGGTCCCTTCTAATCTCTCGTTTTCTCTGAATGTTAACTGAACTTCCTTACTTCATTAAGACTTGCTAGTCCTTGGACTCCTCTGCCTTCTGCAAAACTTACCAGCCTTCTCACCACTTTTACTTCTTTACTCATCTCGTGCTCAACCATTGAAAGTAAAACTCTTAATAGTTTTTCCTAAGGCTTTCCCCGAAACTGTTTTGATCTTGAGTCAATCCCATAAAAATCTAATCTAGGGATGTTACTGTGATTGCGTCGTCTCTTAAAGCAGACCTTCTACTTGTTCATAGGCAATAATCCCTACCACTGACTCTGAGTGTAGCTAAAATTTTCAGTCTGTGTTCCGCAGCCCCTTCCCTCCCCACCAGTCACAACAGATACAGGGTATGTTTGTTACTAGAAATCCTCTCTTCTGTTTAAGGAAAGTACTTTTCTTTTGACCTCGTTGACCTAATCTTCAGAAAGATTACTCTGAAGCTATCTTTCATTTTCTACCAGTTGGCACTTTTAACTTTTTCATTTTACAAGTTTCCCAGTTCAGAAAAAACATAAAGAAAAAAAAATACATAACCTTATCCCTATTGTATCCCCATATAGACTCTCTTATTTACTTCTCAGCTCTCCTGCACAGCCAACACCTGGAATTACCTAACTTTTCCTCTCTGCCTCTCTTCCACTACTGAAACTGTTCTGGCGAATGTCACCGAGGACCTCCTCATTGGCCAGGGCAGGAAGCACTTTTCAGTTCTTGCCTTACTTGATCTCTCTGAAGCGTGTGACACTTGGTCATGCTTCCTTCCTGACATTCCCGCCACCTTTGATTTCTGTGACCAGGCCCAGTTGTTTCTCTCCCTACTCGTTTCTCTGTCCAGCTGTTCCTTTCCCGTCTCCTCATGGGCTTTCTGTTCTTCCTTCCTGCGAGTTGATGTTTGCCAGGATTTTGCTTCAGTTTACTTGTAGTTTTGTTCATTTTCTCTAAGTAATTTCACTCAATGACTCAAAAGCTTCTTTAGTATGTACCTTTAGTTCACACAACTCTTCAGAGCTTAACTTGCTACTAAATATCGCCACTTGGATAACCCCCAGACGTTTCAGCCCGATCAAAACTGATGCAATCCGTACGCATGCAGGGCCCACTCCGATATCACCCTGGCTCTTTGTGAGTGGCAGCTATTCAGTCACAAAGCCTGGAATCTGGGAGCCTGTTCCTGACTTCTTTTTCTTACAGCGTTGTATTTGCTAGACTTACCATTTTGTCTCTCAAATATCCATTGTCTCACACTCAGCCCTTATCCTATTGCCTGAACTGCATCAATAGCTTCCTGGTTTTTCTTACTGCTACAGATGCACCGTTCAACACAGTAGCCAGCAGCCACGTGTGACTATTTAAATGAACATTAAATACAATTTTTAATTTAGTCCCTCAGTTCGCACTGCCACATGTAGCTAATGGCTGTCTCGTTGGACGGCACACGTTATAAAACGTTTCCATCATTGCAGAAGTTTTGTTGAACATGCTGCTCCAGATCTTGCTCTCTGCCTCTGCCGCAGTACTGCTAGGAGTGAGGTTTCCAAAGTACAGCTCTGGCCTTGTGCTGCCGTTTGACCCTATATTAATTCCTCATTGCCTGTGAGATAAAGTCCAAACTCCTGTGCCTGACAGTAAGGTCTGGGCCTTGACACTGGCCACTTCCTCTTGTGCCCTATACTCCAGCGGTAACTAGCTGTTTCTTAGACACCATTATGCCTTTGCATTTCACCCACTGCAGTCTAATTGGCTTTTCCCCAGTCCATTGAAGTCCCCCAAGCATCTGAAAAGCCTGCTCTTGCCTCCGAAATTGAGCTGACTGCTCCTTCCTTGGTGTCCTTATGATGGCATTTTTCACAGTGGATGGAAATTATGTGATTACATGTTGCTCTTTCTTATAAGACTTTGATCTTGAGAATAGGGTCATCTTAGTTTCTTCGTTTGTCTTTGTTTTTCAGTATATATTCCCAGCTCCTGGCACAGTGTGAGGTGCTCGCAAAGTGAACAAAATGTTGAAGGAAATTGATGCTTGAGTAAGTTTGTGACTTGGGTAAGATTGTAATGTATGTGTTTCTGGTGTGCTGTGCGTAGTATTGGGGAAATAATCCTAGTGAGACAGTCATTGCTTTCGCACGCGTGTCGGAGACATTAGGAGGGCATGAGGAGAGAGAGAAGCAGTACAGCAAGGGCCGTTTTTACAGAGAGCCGTGCAGTCCCGTCTGGCCAGAGAGAGTGCCAGCTACAAGGGGCAAAGCAGTAGTAGGGAAGACTGGGAGGTAAATGTATTTGCGGCAGCTGAAGGGTTTCTAATGCTGTTAAGTTGGGACTCAGTGGGGAGCCACTGGACGTTTTTGAGCAATGACTTAGTCATGATTATGTCGTAGGATAGGAACTCTATCTTCATATTCTTAGCAGGTAGCACTATACCTGTTAACAAACAAAAAGTGAGGAGGATACAGGGGGATAAATGGCGATGGAAGGAGACTTGACTTTGGGTGGTGAATACACAATACTGTATATTGATACAGATGATGTATTACTGTACACCTGGGACCTATGTAATTTTATGAAACCATTGCCACCCCAGTGAATTCAATAAAAATGTTTACAAACCCCCAAAATGAAAATGTCGGGTCGGAGGGAGAAGAGACTGGTGACGGCTAACGTGGTCGAGTACTTGAAATGAGTCGGGCCCAGTTGTAAGTCCTTTATGTGTATTAACTTTCTTAATCATTACAACCCTGTGATGTAGGTACTGCCCTCGTTACCCCCACTTTTTTATTAAATGAAGCAACTGAAGCAAGAGATGTTAAATAATTTGCCCATGGTCACACTATTGGTAAGTGACCAAAGCTGGGGTTTGAACCCAGGCAGTCTGCCCCTGGATGGTATGTTATTCTGGTTGCTAAGCACAACCAGGTAGTTTAAGCTCTAGGATTGAAGTTGGAGAACCAATGAGAGGTAGATTTGGGAGTCATCTTTGATGCAGTGTTTGAATTAGTTGTGCAGTAAGCGAGATTTATAAGGGAGGAAGTATGGGACAGAATTTAGTTGTGAGTCAAGGATTGTGCTTTGGGTTAGCTCCCCAGGGAGCAAGTACAGGAAGTGGATGCCCTGGCTGGTGTGGCTTCATGGATTCAGCACCAGCCTGCGAACCAAAGGGTCTCTGGTTTGATTCCCACTCAGGGCACATGCCTGGGTTATGGGCCAGGTCCCCATTTGGGGGTGTGCGAGAGGCAGCCACACATCTATGTTTCTCTCCTTCTCTTCCTCCTTCCCCCTCTCTCTAAAAATAAATAAATAAAATCTGAAAAAAAAAAAAAGATTAGGAAGTGGAACCACCGGAAGAGCATCAAATAGGAAGGAAAAGCAGAGTAACGTAATGTGAGTAAGGCAGAACAAGAGAGGGCTGTAGTGAGGACTTCGTGTTTGTTGAATGACTTTTCAAGCTTGTTTGTGCCGGGGATGTCTTTGGCAGTTGGTGGCACCTTCGGACCATGTCCAACAATAATACTTGCAAATGCACAAATAAAATATACCATTATCAAAATATTTAAAGAAATGTGGGATGGTATACTAATATATGTTTCCTTATTAATACAATACACGTATTTCTCAACTCACACATTAAATAAAATGGCTTACTGTCAGGTCTAACAGCGTCCATAATTGTAGAAATATTTTGAGATGTCTGTATATGTGTTATGAAAATATTGATGATTTTTATTGATGATGACATAATGTTAGTACTACAAAGATGTATTTTCTACATTTATAAAACTAGATTTTAGTTGGTTAGTTGTTAGTGAAAATAAGGTGACTTTTTTATTCCGTCCATGTTCACGGACCCCTGAATTGTATGGTATGTGGACTGCAGGATAAGAACCCCTGTTCCGACTGATGAGGAAGCGGGACCCCGCACAGGCAGGTGTGGGAGAATGAAGAAAGGGGAGCAATCACTAGTTGGTGTGGGGCTCACTGATATTGGAGAGCACTTTCTGTCATCTGGGGGTAGAATTCAAGAGTATAGGGGGCCCACACCAAGTAATTCAGACTGAATATAGTAGAAAGGAAGGGGCTATTTTGAAGTTTCTTGACTGGGGAAGTGAGAGCTACCTTCGTAGGAATATTTACTTGGTAACAGTGTGTACCATGGATTGGCTTCGGAGACACTGGAGGTGGGCCAGCTGGCAACCTTAGCGCACATCCGTGCATGAGATGAGGAGGAATAAAGTATTTGCAGCGTCAGAACTAACTGCACTCAGAAGAGAACCTAATACTTGGTGGCCCACAAGGTCCCACATGACTTTGCTCCTGCTCGCCTCTGTCCTCTTCTGCTGTCTCCTACTCACTAATTATGCTCTAGCCACATTGGTCCTCCCTCACTTCCTGGAAGAAGCCAGTCCCTTTCCTGCCTCATGGTCCAGCCCTGCTGCTCCCTCTGTTGGTGTGCTCTTCCCGCTCTGCCTGCCTAACTCCTGCTTGCCCTTCAGGTCCCATCTCAATATCAGGAGATTCCTAACTCCAGCTAGTCTCTTAGGAAGTCATATTTTTCCTTCATAGTACCTTTTACAATTTGCTTTAAAAAAAAGAAAAAGATTTTATTTATTTTTAGAGAGGGGAAGGGAGGAGGAAAGAGAAACATTGATTGGTTGCCTCTTGTACATGCTCCGCCCAGGACCAAAGCTGCAACCTAGGCATGTCCCCTGACCTGGAATTGAACCGGTGACATTTCGCTTTGCAGGATGACACCCAACCAACTGAGCCACACTGGTCAGGGCTACAATTTGCTTTTATAGAATTGTATGTTTACTTGTTTAATGTCTCTTTATTTTCATTAGATTACAAGTTTCTTTGTAGGTGGTGTCTGGTGACCAGTGTATTTCCAGGTACATAGAAGGTGGTCAATAAATATTTGCTAAATAAATGAATGAACCTCTTTGAGCCAGAGTTCTTGTTTATCTAGTGAGGGTAATAAATGCCAACTTCGTAGATCAGTTGAGAGCATCGCTGTTCCTCGTAATGTAGCTTTAAGGGGGGGATGGTATGGATATGTAGAGATACTGAGCTAGGAGTGAAGGTAACTGTGGGGGCTGGGGGGCCAGGTTTGATCTCTGAAGTAGGAGGCGGCAGGCCCTAGGAAGAAAGTGGCAGCTGGAAGGACCTAGAACGGAATGGGAAGAGTGGTGGCGTGCACCGGGAAGGCAGTAGGGGTGAAAGCATTTGTAGAGTGGCCCAGAGACACTCCTGGTAAGATTTACTGTTGAAATCTCTGTTAGAAGGGTCTGTCTGTTCTTCTAAGCAGGGGTGTCCAACCTTTTGGCATCTGTGGGCCACACGTCAAATACATTGCGACACATAACCACAAAAACTCGTGATGTTTTAAGTAAATTTACAATTTTGTGTTGGGCCACATTCATAGCCATCCTGAGCCATGTGTGGTCCGAGGGCCACAGATTAGACACCCCTGCAAAAGCTTGAAGGCTTCCAGGCTCAGCTTCAACCCCTTCAGTAACTAGCAGCCTATTTATTCATCCAGTGAGCAGTCACCTGGTGGGCCTTCTTGGTGGATGCTGAGAATATAAAAAAGAATATATCATGATCCCCTTAAGGACCTTGCAGTGGGGGTGAGGTGATTGAAGCAAACGTAAATGAAAGAGAATAATAAAAACGATGGCAACGGCAGGCCAGGGTGCTGTTAGCATGCTGAGGACATTACTTACTGATCTCTATTCAGTTCCGAGAAGTCGTCTGGGGGAGGTGAGATTTTTGTCTCAAAGGAAAATATAGGATCCAGATCAAAAGTATGATATGACCAAACATGCATAATAAAAATACCCCTTTAGAAGCATTGGAAAATAAGATTGGAGACAGAGAGACCAATTATAAGAAGGTGGAGTAATCCAGGGAACAAACCAATGAGTGAGCCATTGGGAATGGGAAGAAAAGGGAGGACAAATTTAAGATCTATTAAAGGGGTAGAATTGACAGGATTTGGTAAACAGTGGGATGAGAAGTTTTGAGAAAGGTGAAGTTGAAGTTGTCATGGTTGACTCATATTTGTAGCTCAGATAATTGCCTGGACAGTTAGGAAATTCTTGAAAATAAGAATTGGAACATGTTGGGAAGGGAAGATGATGAATTTTGTAAATTTTGAGATGGAGGTGCATTCAGAGTTGTATTTGCTAACCTTGAATTTGTCTATTGGAATTGGTTATTGAACTATTAAGAGGGATTTATGAGACCATATAAAATAGGAAACTCACCACTTTTTTAAAGAAAAATGAAAGCACAATGTGAAAACTAAGACAACTGCTTTTCATTTAAAACATTTTTAGGCATTTTTGAGATAACTGGGAAAAAGCACAGCTTGTGTTAAATGAAGTAAAGCGATTGTTTTTAGTGATTTTGGTGCTCGTGCAGTTATCGCAAAGGAAAGTGATCTATTACAGACGTCCTCAGAAGCATGTTGCCTTGTGGAGCGTAACGACGACGTTTGCCTGAAGTGCGACAGAAGAAGCCTGTGCAACAATAGGTGACACAAGGCAAGACTTTGGGAACGTTGGACATTGTTGACACTTAAGAGAGTACATAGGGGTTTGTTAGTTCTTTTGTGTATGCTTGAAGTGTGTTATAGCAGAATTTTTTAAAAAGCCCTTCTAGTCATAAATCCAAAGGAAATCAGTGAGTAGAATATAAATACTTCTATTCATTGATCAACATTGAGTCTAGCGTGAGTGTATTTTGAGTTTGTGGCGAGATTTGCGACAGACCATAGACCGTCCAGCAGACGGCGTCACCCAGGGGTCACCCGGTGAATGCTGGCTGAGCATGAATGCAGATTTCACCCCTTTGTATGCCTCAGGCGATCGCATGTAATTGGGATGCCGGAAGTTCAGGAGAGCTGTGTTTAGGTGGTGGTTTGGTCTGTGGTGATTCTCCCTGCTCTGAAAGTAGCTCTAACGCACAGAGGTGCTATTGCGCCTGGTCACAGCTAATTGATCTGGAGGTACACACCTAATACAAGGTGAGGCACATTAATGGCAACTGACCCCTGGTGCTAGGGCCCCTGTGGCTCCCCTTCCTGGGGCTAGCTTGTATTCCCCTATAATTTTGATTTCACGAGCTCACTCAGTTTCCTTCTAAGAAATTGCTGTTTTAAAATTTAAGTTAGCTAGAATTGATTTCCATTGCTTACAACCAAAGTAGCCTTATTAAATAAGTTATTGCCAATAACTATGTAAATGTGTTTTGTGTTGAAATAAATTTAAAAATAAAAAATACATGAAAAAATTTCTTTGGGGAACTTTTGTGGGGACAACTGTCGCACAACATGCAAAGGGAGCCGCCTGTAGGCCGGGGAGGGGCAAGCAGTGGGGAGCAGAGCAGAGCTGAGCTGGGTTAGAGTTGGTCGACAGTGGCCAGTGGTTGGTGAGGGGAGTTGCATGGGAGTAAATGCCATCCAGGACATGTACAGTGTAAAAGAAAAGGTTGAGGACAAAACTCCGGGAACATCAACAACACTTAAAGGGCAGCTGAAAGGAAGGATTCCACAAAGGAGACTGAGAAATGAGAGGACCCACCAGCACGGAGTACCATCCAGATGCCAAAAAACTAGGAAGGAGGGCCTGGCCGACAGTGTCGAATGTGGCAGAGAGTGCAGAGCCCGCTTGACTTAGCAACACTGAGACTGGTGAGCAGTTTCCTTGTGGAGGGTTAAGGGTTAGATGGCAAGTATGGAAGGGAAGAGATGGTTGCCACGACTCAGAAAATCTGGCTCTGCCGAGAAAGCAGCAGCAGCAGTAGGCGGGATGGGAGAGCTGGTGTCAGGAAGCCTCGGCCCCTGGGTCTGCGGCGTCCTGCTGCTGTCCTCGGGTGCAGACAGTTCCTGGTAGGCCAGACTAGCTCCCTTGCTCCTCTTGCCCACGATTATCACTCTCCCAAACTGCGGAGGGACCGTTTTATAATCTGTTAGAAGGTTAGATAATCTATTACGGTAGGGCCCTGCCGGGAACAAGGAAAGGTAATTACTAGTATTTGAATGAGTAGTTAGCCATGCCTCATCCGTGTCCTGGAGGCGGGGTTATTGTTCCCCTGCTGGTCTTGTCTACCTTCCCCCTTTCCCTTGTCCCTCCTACCCGGAGGAGTTGCAGCGTCTACTGTGTGTTCCTGGCCCTCCCATCCAGCGCTCCTTCCCAACGTCCATTGTTCTGTTTTTTGGAGTGCAATACAGTGATTTCCAAACCCTCCAACCCTGGCACCCTGCCTGCCACACACCGCCTGCCCCTACCCCCACCGACAGAGTATGCAGGAGTTCCTGGAGTTGCTTTCGTTCTGGGCTCTTCCTGCTGTTCCTTGCTTTTCTGAAGGGAGCATGGATTTTGAAAGTCTCAGAAATATGGACGGACCATATCCGCAGATCAGTTTCCAAGATTACTTAGTGGCCACATTAGTTCCTTCTTCGCCCACCCCTTCTGTCTCTCTTTTCTGCTCTTCTCAAACTTGCAGCTATACGCTGACAGTTTCTTTCCCGCCTCCCACTTCTCAGCCCACCACCATCTGGCGTCACGCCTACAACGCCACTGAAACCGCTCCCCATAAATTTGTCAACCCTCAGAATTACCAAACCAAAGGACACTTCAGTCCGGCCTTGATTTCTGAGTAGCAACTGGTAATGCTGACCTTGCCCTTCTCCATGGAACAGCTCCATCTCTCAATCTGCTTCCTCTGTTCTAGCTCTTCAGATGCCCCTGCTGCCACCAGCTTCTCACAAGTCAGGGCGTTTCGGTGTGCTGGTTATGCAGCGACAGAGAGTGCCTGCTCCGTTCTCTGGAAGCAGCCCGGGAGCCTGCCAGGTGTGTGCTTCAAGCCCTCCTGGCTATTTGGCTTCAAGAGTCTCAGTAGGAGAAAGCTGGAAGGCAGGAGAAACTGAGAAGCCTCCTGCTTTGTTGTCTCAAACAGACTGGAAGTAGCAGGTAGTTGCGGCAGGGGCAGGAACAGGTAGTTCTGGACTGTTGTGGCCTGCTGGGCGGGGCAAGCGCCTTCTCAATGGCCTTGCTGGAGGTGACAGCTTTTCAGTAGATCCAGGAGGGACTTTGACCGCGTGCCCTAGGGCAATGGCAGGTGTACGCAAGGATTCCAGCTCCGCAACATCAGCTTCTGATTTCCAGGTGTTCCTTGCTCCTGTGTGCACTTCCGGCCACTCTCTTTTTCCCTTTTGCACATGTTGCCTTTGTAGTGAATTCTCTATTAAATCTCTCAGTTTGAAATAACTGGTGTGGTTATGTACTACTCCTTGCTGGATCCTAGATCCTGATGGGTGAGGTTGGGGGTTTGAACTCTTGCAGACTGTGCTGTGTCACTCCCCACTCATCTCTGCACAGTTCACTGGGGTGATCTCGTCCACCACCTCTGCTTCAGCATCTGTGTTGATGAATCTCATGTGAAGGTTCTTCAGCCCAAAGCAGGAGTCCATACTCATACACCTCGTATCCTCCGTGTGGCCCATCCACGGGCATCTCAAATATGTCGAGTGTAAAACATCAAATCTGCTTCTGTGGCATTGTTTTCTCTTTCAGTTTGGTCCGTCACTGACCACTCACCCTGCCACCCAACCGAGAAACCCGGGTGTCGCTCCTGACCCTCCGTCTCACCTCCCACATCTAATCAGTAGCCAGACCCTTTAGATTCTAGTTCCAAACTATCTGAATATTTGATTTTCCCATCTCTCTCCATAACTGTTACCACCAGTGTTCAGCAAGATACTGGTAAAGGAAAGAGAGCAAAGGGGACTAGACATTGAGCTCAATAAAATGGGAAGCGTGAGGCTCTTAGCTTCACCAGGAAGTTGCCGTTACATATCCGAGATGACAGCATGGTGCTGCACCACAGGGATCGGCACTCCTCCCCCCGCAATCCAGCGCCGGATTGTTGGGGGCGCAGGGAGAGGTGCTGGACCATAGAGGCCTATCTGTCTAACCAGGGGGTGTAAACCTATCCAAGGCCTGCAAAAACTTGGGAAGCTGATTGGTTCTTTTGAGAAAGTACCTGGCCCATCCCAAACCCAGCCTAATATAATCCCAGGGGAACGAAGAAGTGCGAGCACTCTCTCTTCCCTCCTCTCTTCTCTCTCGCCTGTGACCCACACGTGGTGCATCACCTGTTCTCCCCGTGGCCATGAAGCCTTAGCCACGTGGCCCTGGCCTCCAGGAGGAAGCACCGAAGCACAGCAGTGCACTACAGCTGGAGACACGCTGACTTAGCTGGGTGCTGGCCGGGACTGTCCTTTGCTATGGAGCAGAAACTGGGCAGCAGCCTTCATCTGGGCCCTACTGAAGACAATATCAGACTTGCTTCTTCCATGTTGAGACAGAGATGGGACATTGGGAAGTCAGGAGGGGAACCCCCTTAATTGCACATCATCCATAAATCATGCCACAGAGCCACATCCTCCCGTGAGGGTCTCAGGAAGTTCTTTGCCTTTGGACGCCAAAAGAGCCCCACTTCCACGGATACCTTGACTCAGGGTCTTAACGTTTGTCACCTGTATCACTGCTGTGTTGCTACAAGAGGGCGGTGTGTGCGCGCAACTTTTTATTTTGGTTTCATGTACTACAGACTTGTGACCAACAGTTTTGCCTCAATTCTTTCTAGGCTCCATTGTTTAAAATATTGGAACAATTCTTTTAAATTTTTGAAATGATTGTTCACTCTTCAGTGTTAGCATTGCCATCACCTGCTCAGTACAAGCCAGAACCTCCTGGTGCCCAAACAGGGCTTCTGTGATCTGGTTCTCGCTCCTCTTGACACTCCCCGCTCCCGCCCCATCCCCCCGGAACAGGGACAGGTGAGCGGTCTGCACAACATTCACATCTGACGTCACGGGGGTCTCACACGGAAGGCGCTCCCAGTGACTTTGCCTTTTACACATTTGCCTATCCCTTGGTCTGGAATGCTTTCCTTTTCTTTACGTTCTTTTAGTCAAATTGTTTTTTCTTCAAGACTCTTAGAAGCCTTCCCGATATACCTCACCTATTCCCTCAACTTCATAAAATAACTACTTCCAAAACACTCCCCGCATTAACTAAATGCATTGTTGTATGTTTATTATAAACACGCATACTAGACTAAGCTTTCGAAGGCAGGAACACGCCTTATTCACCCATGTATTTTCTAGCGCTGCCAGATGCACTCGAGCTGAGGATGGAAGGAGAATATTCTCTGAGAGAGAGGAGGAGGCCTGGGGGCGCCCCAGAGGGTGGGCGGGAAGCAGAGTCTGAAGAGCCTGGGAGTTTGCTGTGGGAAGAGCAGCTTCACTGGCACAGCGCAGGGTTAGGATTCCAGGCTGAGGCTGTAGCCGACACTGAGGGATCGCCACCAGGAGGCAGACATTCCTGTACGCCTACCCAGCCCATTTCTACACCCCACTCTGGCCTGTGAAAGAGCAGTTTCAGGAGGTTGCTGGCCCTGGGCCTCTCTCCCCAGACACTGGTGATGTAAAAGCATTCACTTCTGTGATTGGTTTAGCCAAAATGACAAGGACACTCCTGGAAGTGGGCTGGTAGAACATGATCGGGGGACGGAGTCTGGAGAGCTGGCGGGCCGCTCCTAGCCTACAGTGTGGGTGCGGTGATGGATCATGAGTGGGGCCCCGGAGCTGCACTGCTGCTGCTGCTACACCTTCTGTGGCTGCTGCCCCACTCCTGGACTGCCCCTCAAGGTACGACAGCACCTCCCCTTGGCTTCAGTCCTGTCGGGGCTCGAGCTTAGGGAGCCAACCCAGAGCACTGGAAGAAGAGCCCTGTGCTTAGTAAGTGGTTGGAAGAGCTGCGGGATAATGGAGACTAACGGAATTGGGGAAAAGCTACTGTGGATGGGGGCCTGACTGTATCAGGGGCACTTTACATGTCATTTAAGAGTCTATTGAAGCACAGATTATAATATCCATTTTTCAGATGAAGAAAATGAGACTCAGAATTTAAGTAACTCGTGCAAATTCATGCACTGGGAAGTGGTAGAGCTGGGATTTGAACGAAGCAAGTGTTATTTACACTCAAGAGTCACTCCGTAGCCTGTTATCAACTCACCTTGCAATTTGGGAAAAGTTTTTTGTTTTTTGTTTTTAAGATTTTATTTATTTATTTTAGAGAGAGGGGAAGGGAGGGAGAACGGGAGAGAAACATCAGTGTGTGGTTGCCTGTCAAGTGCCCCCTACTGAGGACCTAGCCTGCAGCCCAGGCATGTGACCTGACTGGGAATCAAACCGGCGACACTTCTGTTCGCAGGCCAGCACTCAGTCCACTGAGCCATGCCAGGCAGGGCAGGGAAAAGTCTTTATCAATCCATAATTTCCTTCTCTGATAAAGATGGAACAGAATGGAAGAATATTCTGGAAGATCCCTCTTACTCTAAATGTCTGTTATTCTAGGTATAAGGTATTGGATAGGTTTCCTGCTAGCTGGAGGGATTCCTGATGGAAGTTTCATAGAATAGGGATTATTTCTGGCAGCTATGAGGTCATCTCCCCCAGGCCTTGCAAGAGCTGTCATTGCAACAGCTGGACAGTTGAGCAAGGAGGGGAAAATGTTTTCAGAGAGGCCTGGTGCCAAGGAAGTGGCTGAAAAGAAACCTGGAGATGTCTTTTTCAGTTTACCATGTGTGTCTGAGTGGAGGAGGGACAGTGTCACCTATAGCTTGGGGAGGCCATGACCGTTCCTTCACCCTCCCTTCTAAGACTGGGGAACCCATCCAGGACCTCCACAAGTGGTTGTGGCGGCCTGTGACTTAGACAGACACCTCTCCTTTGGGGGGATGCAGCGCTGTGCCAGGACGCGTGACTTGGTGAGCAGAATGCAGGCCGGGTTCCAGCCTCCAGCCACCTCCTCAGCCGGGCGCCTCTGTGCAGCGCACGAACACAACCAACGCTGCGACACCGTACACAGCGGGCCGCTCTTCCTTTTCACAGCTTTAGACAGTTGGCCTTTCGTGGGTGAGGTAGTTCGGAGAGATCCCAATAATTTCCTTTTCCTTCTCACTAGGTGGGAGAGCCCAAATAAAAGATGCTACAGGGGGCTATACCCCACCTCTGCCCCGCTGGTTGCAGCAGGCCATCTTTCTTTCTTTTTTTAAAGATTTGATTTATTTATTTTTAGAGAGAGGGGAAGGGAGGGAGACAGAGAAGGAGAGGAACATCAATGTGTGGTTGCCTCTCAAGTGCCCCCTACTGGGGACCTGACCTGCAACCCAGGCATGTACCCTGACTGGGAATTGAACCAGCGACCCTTTGGTTTGCAGGCCAGTGCTCAATCTGCGGAGCCACACCAGCCACAGCCAGGCCTGGCTGTTTTCTAATCTAAAGAGGAGAAGGAGGAGGTCCCCCTACCTGAACCCCACCCTGTCTCCTTTGCACCTCTACTGCAGGGTGGCGAGATAACCTGCAGAACCACACGTTCCAGCACACAATGTACTGTCAGGACTGGAGTCCCAGCGTGGGACTGTCCGAGGCCTACGACGATGACCAGCTTTTCTCCTTCAACTTCTCCCAGAACACCCGAGTGCCTCGCCTGCCTGAATTTGCTGACTGGGCTCAGAAGTTTGGAGATACTTCCACCATTTTCTTTGACAAAGGATTCTGCCAAACCATGATCCAGAAAATAGGCCCAATACTTAAAGGGAAAATCCCAGAGTCTAGAGGTCAGGGGCTTTTCAGGGTAGGGTAGGGGCTGCATTCTTCACCTCATTAATCTATAATCTGAATCGCTTCCCTTCACACCACCCCCACCACCTCTGGTGCCTGTTTTTGTTGTGGGTCAGAGACGGGTGCCCAGACGTACAGGCGTTCAAAGCTATTGTACTTACTACACTTGAAGTCAGCAGGGAGCAGGTGAAGTCTAGAGAATATGAGTGCTTGTGTTGCTATGCTCAGCAAGATGGGAGAGGAGAGTGCCCGAAGTGCCCAAGTTTTAACGGCAAGACAGCTCGGGATTAGATGCCACTGTGCGGTCTGACAGGAAGTGCTGCAGGAAGTCGGGGTGGATGGCCAGAGCGGCCTGCATCTGGCTCTGCCTCCAGGTCCAGCTCCGGTTCTCACCTAGGAGAAGACCCCTCAGAGCCCCAGCACCTCCCTCATCTCTCCCCACAAAGCTTGCCCCCACTGACTCTGTCTCTGCCCACCCCTCCAAACACTGGGGCCCCATCTAAACTGTCCCTTCTTTCCCTCATCCCCCCATCCCCCCAGGGATTCCCGTCGCTGAGGTGTTCACGCTGAAGCCCCTGGAGTTCGGCAAACCCAACACGCTGGTCTGTTTCGTCAGTAATCTCTTCCCACCCACATTGACGGTGACCTGGCAGCATCATTGGGCCCCTGTGGAAGGTGCCGGGCCTACTTTCCTCTCAGCCGTTGATGGACTCAGCTTCCAGGCCTTTTCTTACTTAAACTTCACACCGGCACCCTCTGACCTTTTCTCCTGTGTCGTGACTCACGAGATTGACGGCCACACAGCAATTGCCTATTGGGGTGAGCCTCTCCTCCCTGGAAGCCTGGTTCATTTGGGGATGAAAAGGGATAGACCCACGGGAGGGCCTTCTTTCTTTACTTGGCCTTTGTTTAGTCCATTCTCACTCTGAGCTAACCTCAGCCTTCCATGCCTCAGTTTCTTCCTTGTCATCCCAGATACATCATTCCCC
Organism: Desmodus rotundus; assembly: GCF_022682495.2. NCBI lineage: Eukaryota > Metazoa > Chordata > Mammalia > Chiroptera > Phyllostomidae > Desmodus > Desmodus rotundus. The sequence goes on from NW_026527483.1 coordinate 15,529, forward strand.
TGGGTGGGGGCTCCCCAACAAGGTATGGAGGCCCACCCGCTCCCTTTTGTCTCCAGTGCCCAACAACGCGCTGCCCTCAGATCTTCTGGAGAATGTGCTGTGCGGTGTGGCCTTAGGCCTGGGTGTGCTGGGCATCGTTGTTGGCTTGGTCCTCATCATCTACTTCCGGAAGCCTTGCTCAGGAGGTACACTGGGGCATCTGGAGGGGCCGGTGGGCTGTGGAAGCCATACAGTGGTGTGTGGGCAGGTGTGCCAGGATTATCTCAGCATGGGGAGGACTGTTGACCCTCAGGCCCTTTGACCCTCAGGGGAGGCTATATTGGGCACCATGGGCATCCACCTTGTTGCGGTCCTGGTTGCACACGCAATTATGGGTGACAGAGAAGTGATATGGGGAGCTGTGGAAAGGGTGCTTGGAGATGATTTGGGCACAAGGAGAGATCAGCCTCTGTAGGGTGAGCTGCAGGAAGGGAGGGGCCCTTGGGGAGGACGGGGATCCCCCTGATGGCTTTCCTCCATTCTTTTCTCTCCTCAGACTGATGCTTCCTTATCGGAGTCTGATGCCAACACCTTGGGCCATCCCAGCAGGGGGTGCTCAGGTTTCTCACACGGTGCCTGGGACCGCTCCTTCTCCGAGCAGAAGGCCTGGGACTCCCCCGGCTGTGTGTGTGAATGTACAGATTGCATCCAGGGAACCCAGAGTGGCCTTTCTATCATGACCACAATCCTTCCCACTTCAAGGCAATAAATCTTTTTTAACTCCTGATGTTTTCTTCTGGATATCTCAACTTGAGCGAGTTCTCATTGCAAATTCAACATGCCTTAACCTGAACACAGCGTGTCTTCCTTAGGGAGGGAAATGGGAACCCCCAACTCCTCAGCTGCGTCTGTCCCCTGGTCTCAGCACCTGACAATGGCTCCCGCTCCCAGAAGTGTGGGAAACTATGTGGGAACTGAAGGCAGAACTGTTTTTGATCATCAGCTCACGAAGTGGAGTTTTTGCTTGTGGCTATTTTTATACTTCACTGCCTTGAGAAGTGCATAACTTCCTTCCACCTTCGCCACCGTCGGGGAAACAGGAGTGCAGGAATGGGAAAAGTGAACCTTCAGATGCTATTCTGACTTTGTCATATCGGTTCCGTGAAACCAGTATAATCAGACTCTGGAAGTGACTTCTGAGCAACCTGGAAGGGCCCGGAATTCACGTGCCCTTTCAAATAGCCAGTTCTTTGGCCTGAGTGGCTCCTCCTGCTGTCCTTGGGGGATAGTGGGGTCAGGGGCACTTGACTCCTGGGCTAAATTACTTTGCATATGCCTGGCTTCTTGCTTTCTTTAGGGCCTGGGAGTTGCTTTGGAGGAGGGGGTGGCATTAATAAGAATGAAGTTAGTTTGGTTTTGGTGAGGGAGTCTCTGTTCTTTGCATTGTACCAGAATCTAATCTAAGGGAAAACACAAATTCTTTCCAGGAGCCGGAACCTCTCTGAACCACTTCATTTCTAAGAGCAGCATGCATACGGGTTAAGAGTGTGGGCTATATGGAACCAGACTGCCGGGAATTCAATTGTGACTGCAAGTTTTAGCTGTGTACCCTTGGGCAAGTTACTTAACCTCTCTGTGCCTGGATGTCCTATTCTGTAGAACGGTGATGATCACAGTAGCGCCCACATTAATAAGATTGTTGTGAAGCTTAACTAAGTTACTCCCTGTCAGATGCTTAGAGCAGTGTTTGGCCCGTAGTGAAGGTGCGCAATAACTTTGCAGAGATTTTTCACAGGGGAACTTAGCATCACTGACTTCTTTCTCTTTTCAGAACCTATTTTGAATCTACCTTCAAGTGTTGTATTTTCTCCCCTTGAGATGTTTTTCTTTTCACGTTACCATTCTACATCTGTCTCTTATTGCTTTCTACATCTTCCTGATTTCTACCTATTTTCCAACTTGTCCAGAAATTCCCGCCAGTCAAGCCTTACAGCTGCTTTTGTTGTGCTGTGTAACCTTAGGCAATTCCCATTCCCTCTCTGGGCATCAGATTCCTCATCTGTAAAATGATGGGCTTAGGTGTTTTCTGATCAAGCATTCTACTAGAATGTCACTTATAGCATGAAAGAAGCATTCAAGACTCTCTCTACTCTGGGTCCCCTTCTTTTTTTTCTTTTCCTTTAAAAAATTATCATCTTAACCATTTTAAACATATATATATATTCTAGAGAGAGAGGGAGGGGAGGGGGAGAAACAGCAACGGGATCAGTTGCCTCAGTTGCCTCCTGTACATGCCCGGACCGGGGATCAAACCTGTGACCTTTCTGTGTACGGGATGATGCTCCAACCAACTGAGCCACACTGGCCAGGGCTGGGTCCCCGTCTAATAAAAAATATTACTCACTCTTCCCAGCTGGAGTCCTCTTCTTCAGCGAATGTGTTTTCTTCCTCTTTCTGACAGTCTCATGTCTGCTTCATTTAAGTGCATTTACCCAGGTTTTCCTCTCACCAGAGCACCTTTCTCGTTCTGTTCTGCCTGTTCGCACACTAACCAGTGCTATCGATCCAACCCAGGTTTGACCTCTTCTCTGAACCTCTGCCTAGTTCTGTAGCCCTAACTGGTTGTTACTGAACTCCTCCAAGACAGTGCTGGAGTCTTGGAAGCACATTCAATTCAGGCCTTACGCTCAAGGATTCCCTGCCTTGTTTCATAGGTTAATTTTTTTCACTCAGCTAGTTTGTAATTTCTATAATTCAGGGATCATAAATAGTTTGTGCTCCCACCAACAGAGCAAAGTAGTTCTTATTTCTGTTGGTGACCACTAACACTGGGGATTATTTGACTCTCAAATGTTGGCAATATGGGGGGTGTAAAGTGGTATCTCATTTTAATTTGCCTTTCTCTCATTACTAGTGAGGCTAGGCATATTTTTATAGGGTTCTCTCTCTGTGAGTTGCCAATTCATGTCTTTGTCTATTTAAAAAGGTGCATTTTTGCAGACTGGTGAAGCCACTGTGGAAAACAATATGGAATTTCCTCAGAAAACTAAAAATGGAACTGCCCTTTGACCCAGCAATTCCGCTGCTGGGATTATACCCTAAGAATCCTGAAACATCAATCCAAAAGAACCTATGCACCCCAATGTTCATAGCAGCACAATTTATAATAGCCAAGTACTGGAAGTGACCTAAGTGCCCATCAGCAAATGAGTGGATCAAAAAACTATGGTACATTTACACAATGGAATTCTATGCAGCAGAGAGAAAGAAGGAGCTTATACCCTTTGCAACAGCATGGATGGAAATGGAGAGCATTATGCTAAGTGAAATAAGCCAGACGGTGAGGGACAAATACCATATGATCTCACCTTTAACTGGAACATAATCAACAGAAGAAAAAAGCAAACAAAATATAACCTGAGACATTTAAGTTAAGAACAATCTAACAATAGCCAGGGGGGAGTAGGGAGGGGACAGTGAGGAGAGGGGATTACAGGAACTAAAGGACACCCAAAGGACTTACAGGATAAAGGACACCTGGACAAAATCAAGGGGGAGGGAGGAAGTGGGGGAGGGGGGTGGGTTCGGCTGGGGTGGGGTGGAGGGATGGGGAGAAAAGGCATACAACTGTAATTGAATAACAATAAATTTTTTTTAAAAGTTGCATTTTCTTGTCTTTCTTGTGAATTGTGGGGATTTCTGATATACTCGATACAGTATCTTATGTCAGTGTAAACACTGCAAGTTCCTCCTTCCGTTTGCTGCTCATCATTTAACTGTATCCCCAGTTTTTCCCTGAGTAGACTTAATTTTGACCTTCAAAACCCTTATGGTTTGTGCTTTTATGATCTTAAGAAATGCTTTCTAACCATAAGACAGTAGAGTTACAATGTTTGCTGGACTATAAAGTGAAAAGGTAATACTCCATTTTCTCAATGAGAATATCTCAACAGTTTTTTGACAAATTTTAATATATGAAATGTTAGGGATACAGAAGTTATAGGGAAATAGTCAAATTACCTTTATTTAAAATTAAAATTTAAAATTACATTTTATAATGTAGTATATTAATGTAGGCATATTGCTGTTTCCACTCTCACATTTCATAAAACAATTCTAATTCTTCTCATGAATGTATTAATCGAGATCATTTTGGAGGAGGGTAACATCTCCTCCAAATAGCTTTGAGAAAGTGGCCTTAATTTGAAAAGAAAAAACCCTAAGGACCTTTCTATAAGGTAACTCCTTCCTTTCTGATGGATATTTTGGGTAAACCCTTGTCCTTATATCTCCGTGGCTGTACATGGCATTCTACTCTGCTGCTATTAGTGTCATTGCTTCCCTCTCACACTGAGACCTTTAGGGACCGAGAAGTTTTCTATGTGGTGTAAGGGTAAAACTTTCTTTTCCTCTACATAGTAAATTGATCTTTTTAATGCCATTTGCCAAGTATTCCATTTGCTCCTGGGGGTCGCACATCAAGTCCCTCACACGCATGGGTTTGTCTACATATTATTCAGTTCCTGTGTCAGTGTCTTATTGTTTTAATCATTAAAGGTTTCAATATGCGCCTCTTTATCAAAATTGCTCGAGATACTCATGGGCTTTATTTCCCTGTATATTTTAGAATCAGTTTATCAAGTTCTGCCAAAATCCTGCAGTGATTTTGGTTGGGACATCATTTTGGTTAGAGATATGGAGGAAATTGGCTTTTTCATTATTTTAGGATGCCCCATGCATGAAAATGATATGTCTGTTATTTCTTGAGGTCTTACTTTATATCATTTAATGAAGTTTTTTTCCTATAAAGTTCTTATATGTTAATTTCTAGATATATTATGGTTTTTATTGCTCTTATAAATTGTTGGCAGTTTTCAACTATTTTTAATTGATTCTGAGGAGTATAGGATTTAAAATCATAGATCCTGAGTTCAATTTATTACTTCATATCTGGGTAAGGGCAATTACTTACTTCTCTCTGCCTCCATTTTCTCACAGTTAAAGTGGAGATAACATTCTTCAAGAGTTTTTGTGGCAAATCATGTAGAATGTCCTCTAGTAGTTCAGGTAATTTGGCTGCAGGATGGAAGGATGATGAACTAGTTACAGCAACTGTAACCCAAAGGTCAGGGTCTGCACTCTCGAGCGTGAATCCCGATAGGGAACAGGAAGTGGGAGGAGGGGCAGAGCAAGGTGGAGAGACTGCAGAATAGGGTAATCCTGGTAGGTGCAGGCGTGTGTAATTTTGAAAAGACATTGAAAGAAGTCACAAAAGTGGCCTCGTACTATTGGTTTTAGATTACACATGATTCATAAGTTGAGCAATTTTTGAGTTTATAAAGTGGAAGCTTCAGTTAAAACCATCTGTCCAGAAGAGGAACCCGAGAATTTGGAGGGAGTGACATTAAGAAGTACCAGGAAGGGATTTATTATTATGGCTATACCTTCAGGAAAAGCATGAGACCGCATTTGTGGCCTCCTTCAGTGTGCAATGCCAGCGACATTACTGTGGTTCACTTTTGTTTTAGCCGGCTCAGGCTCCTGGTAGACTTGGGATAGCCAGGCTATAGACTCAGGCTGTAGCCAGACTTGGGAGAGCTCCATGGCCAGGCTTGTGGAGCTCCATGCCGTCACTGAGAGCCAACTGCCTCCTCTTCGCTGACACAAATCCTGCCCCATATTCAAGGCTCACCTCCAGGCCCCCTCCATGGAGAGGACTCCCTGTCCACCACGTCCACGATGATTTCTCTTTTTTCTTTTAAGTCTACTGGACTTATTGCTTACTCACCTCAACATAAATGCTTCTCTTTACAGGTGTTTATTCTCACTCCCCAACTGACCTCTAAGTGAATGACAAGTGATGGGGCAGAGTCCACACCTCCTAGGTGTGGGTATTCCCTGTAGTGCTTTGCACATGAGCACCTTGGTCAGTACACTTTTGGCACGTGGGAAAGGGAGGACGCACTCTAGGGGTCCTTGCACATTGGCAGTGACACTGGGACAGTGTGTGGAAAGCCGGATGGGGTTCCCTAACCTCTGCAGCCCCGATACTACATAAATAGTTATCAGATCATCAGCAATGGACAGGGCAGCTGAAATATTCTTTTGGGTTGACTAGAGGTGGGGAACAGAGCTATTTCTGTAAAAATAAAAAAAGTAGGGTTAAGGGGAAGTAGAGAAAGAGGGGAAGGAAGAAACTGCTTCGCTGAGCACAGGTCTCTGGGTTTTTCTGTCCTTCCTTATTCTAAAAATCACCCTCAGTCTTCTCATTAACAAAGAAGTGAAATCTACATTTCCCGCTGCTGCTTACAGGTTTCACATCTCCTGTGGCTGCCGGAGCAGAGACCTGGGCACGAGAGGGGACCCCTCTCAGCAGCACTGTGGCTGAGGGCCGTACCGGTGCTGCCCATACCATGGGTGAGAAGTCCTGTGCTAGGCCAGGCTTTGTAAACATTGAAAAGGACCCTAAGACCTAGTTCTTGCAAGACTAGGCTTCCTCCTGCCTACGGGGAGGTGGAGGACATATGGGGGAAGTGTGTGCGTGTGTGTATAGGAAATTCTGCCTGTTTGAAAACTTTGAAAGAGAAAGTGGAAGAGACAGAGGTTCTACGAGCAGAAGGAACCCTGGAGGCGACCACTAGCTGTGAGGTCATCTCAGTCCCAGGAGGTAGCGAGTGTGTGGGCACACTCAAGTGTATGTGTGTGTACCTCTAGACCTTGGGTGTGTATCTTTAGACCTATTTCCAAACCTGTAATTGAGGCCAATTAACAGGTCTGTTAAGATTAAATGAGACAGCTTCTAAAAGCCCTGCCTAGCATAGAATCCATCACAAAGTAGAAGCTCAACAAATTTTGGACTCCCACCCATTTCCTGCCCACTCCAACACACCGGGTGGTTCATTAGGGGAGTTAGAGTCTAGAGCAACCCTATCCCCAGGGTGAGGGTGAGAGTGCTCGTGGCCAGGAAACATGGGCACACCTTCAGTTAAGCTCAGCTGGAATATGAAACAAGTCTTTTGTTTCTGGTATTCATTCATTCCAGTGTTACCTTTGGTCCATGTTGCGGGTTTTTTTTTTTTTCCTTCCATTTTCTTCATAAAGATCAGAAATTTCTTGGGGTCAGGGACTTTGGTGGAGGACAGACGAGTGTAGTGGTGGGGGTTTCCTCCTAATCCTCTTGTTTAACTGGCTACTAAATCAAATCCAAGAGCTTTCAGAAACAAAGGTGAGAAGAGGCAGCCATGAAGTCGGTTGGGGAACAGAGAGAAACCAACTTAGGGTTGTGGATTTGTGATGGAAAAAGCCACTAGTGGTATAGTTCACAATGGGATAGGAGGATGAATTGCTATTCAAAAATCCATCTTTTCCAACCATGGCTGGTGTGGCTCGGTGGACTGAGTGCTGGCCTGCGAACCAAATGGTCACTGGTTCAACTCCCAGTCAGGGCACATGCTTAGGTTGCAGGCCAGGTCCCCAGTACGGGGAACGTGAGAAACAACCACACATTGATATTTCTCTCTCTCTCTCTCTCCCTCCCTTCCCCTCTGTCTAAAAATAAAATAAATAAAATCTTTTAAAAAATCCATTATTTTCCAGGGTAATAGAAAGATATTCCATGTTCATGGATTAGAAGAATTAACATAGTTAAAATGGCCATATTATGCAAAACAACATACAGATTTAATGCAATCCCCATCAAAATCCCAATGTCATTTTTAAAAAAATATTTTATTTATTTATTTTTAGAGAGAGGAGAAGGGAGGGAGAAAGAGAGGAAGAGAAACATCAGTGTGTGTTTGCCTCTCATGTGCCTCCTACTGGGGACCTGGCCCACAACCCAGGCATGTGCCCTGACTGGGAATCAAACCAGTGACTCTTTGGTTCGCAGGCCAGCACTCAATCCACTGAGCCACACCAGCCAGGTTCCCAATGTCATTTTTTAAAGAAATACAATAAAAGATCATCAGATTTGTATGGAACCAGAAAAGACCCCTCATAGCCAAAGCAACCCTGAGAAAAAAGAATGAAGCTGGAGGTATCACACTACCTGACTTCAAACTATACTACAGAGTTATGATAATCAAAACAGCATGGTATTGGCAGAAAAACAGACACACAGACCAATGGAACAGAACTGAGGGCCCCAGAAATAAAACCACAAGTATATGAGCAAATAATTTTGACAAAAGAGCCAAAAACACACAATAGAAAAAACAAAGCCTCTTCAATAAGTGGTGGTGAAAAAATTGGAAAGCCAGATGCAAAAGAATAAAACTAGATTACAGTATGTCCTCATATACAAAAATTAATTCAAAATGGATCAAAGACCTAAATATAAGATCTGAAACAACAAATTACACAGAAGAAAACACAAGTACTAAAATTATGGACCTTGGTTGTAAACAACATTTTATGAATTGGACCCCCCAAATGCAAAGGCAGTAAAGCCAAAAATAAGTGAATGGGACTATATCAAATTAAACAGTTTCTGCACAGCAAAAGAACTGACAACAAAATATTGATTAAAAGGCAACCAACAGAATGGGAGATGATATTTGCAACTAACAGCTCCTACAAGGGGTTAATATCAAAACTATATAAAGAATTCATACATTTCAACACCGAACAAACAATCCAATTAAAAAATGGGCAGAGGACCTGTATGGACATTTCTCCTAAGAAGACATACAGACAGCCAACAGACACATGAAAAGATGCTCAACTTCACCAGCTATTAGGGAAATACAAGTCAAAACTACAATGAGGTGCTAGCTAACACCTCGCACCTGTTAGAAGAGCTATTTTCAAAAAGACAAGTAACAACAAATGTTGGAGAAGTTGTGGAGAATCAGCAACCCTCATTCACTGCTGGTGGGGGATGTAAACCGGTACAGCCACCGTAGAAAACGGTACAGAAGTTTCTCAAAAAATTAAGAACAGAGTTATGATATGACCCAGCAATCCCTCTTCTGGGCATCTACTCGAAAAACTTGAAAACATTTATTTGCAAAGATATATGCCTGCCGCAGCCCCCGTGTTCATTGCAGCCTTGTTTCCAAGGCATGGAAACAAGTAAAGTGTCCTTCAATAGATGATTGGATAAAGAATATGTGGTACACACAAGGGGGGACCCCAAAAAACAGGAACTTATTTATAAAAAATTGTGTATTTACTTTTACATGGTTAAACTTCAGCCACTTTCTAAGTTCACTCTATTTGATGCAATACACCTATTTTTTTCCACTGCTGAAAACAGTTTTTGAATTTGTCGATTTTGATGCCTTTTAGTACTTCTACCATTTTTTGTTTCACCTCTTCCACATTGGCTAAACGTTTCCCTTTGAGGAATTTTTTCAACCAGGGGAAACAAAAAAAGTCATCTGGGGCAAGATTGGGTGAATAGGGAGGGTGGGGCATGGGAGTCATGCTGTATTTGGTCAAAAACTGCTGAACACTCAGTGCAGTGTGGGTGGGTGCACTCGCAAATCGCCCATTGTGAAATGGGCAAACATGTTGAAAGAATCTTCAAAAACATTCACTGAAGCTGATTGCAGCCTCTCACAACAACGCCAGCTGGTACACTGATACGGATGGGTTCCTAGAACACTCACCTAGTGAGGGAAGCCTGCAATGCAAGGGGCTGCTCTCCAGAAGATAATTCCAGTTTATTTTGGGTCCACCCAGAAAAATGGAATACTACTCAGCAATAACAAAAGATAGAAATACTGCCATTTGTGACAACATGGATGGACCTTGAGAATATTATGCTAAGTGAAGTAAGTTAGTCAGAAAACACTGAGAATCATATGATTTCACTTATATGTGGGGTATAAAACTGAAAACAATAAATTAATAAATAAGGAAAACATCGACACAGACAATAGTATGGTGGTTACCAGAGGGAAGGGGGTTGGGGGGCTAGTAAAAGGTAAAGGGGGCCACACACGTGGTGATGGAGGGTGGTTTGACTTTGAGTGGTGGGCGCACAGTGCAATGTACAGGTCGTGTGTCATAGAAGTGTGCACTTGAACCCTATGTGATCCTGCTGGCCAACATCAACCCAATAAATTTGATTTATAAACAAACAAACAAACAATTAAATTTGCCTTTTCCAGGGAAAGAAAAGTAGAGAAGCCTTATCTTATTTTTCTCGTGGCTTCATAGGCAGGGACCTGCCCTGGCTCAGATGGGACCAGTGGGGGAAACACACAAGGGAGTTTCAAGTTTGGGGAAGACAGGTGAGCTCCGGGCACGGGCCCATCAGCCGTATTTATCAAGGGGAACAAGTGGGGTGAAACTGCGGTCTTCCCTGAGGTGGCTCAGGGTGTAGGAGGATGGGGTTTCCTGCTCCAGAAAGCAGAAAGGAGGAAATGAAACCCCACTGGCTGGACGAAAGAAGACTGGGGGCCAGGCAGGGATTTTCAGGCCCATGTCCCTGACCCTAGGTGGACCGGCCTTTTTTATTCTGCTCTCTTGCTTCGAGGCCAGAGAGAACCCTCACTCTCCCATGCCTCCTTTTTCTCAGCAGTCCTGCCCCTACCCCTGCCCCAGAAGGGCCTGCGCCCTCCATCTGCTGGGTGACAGGGCAGACCAAGGGTAATGGCATATCTTCCCAAGTAACCCCCCTTTAAGGAACAAAGGAGGTTATCTAGTCCATCTTGGGGAGGTCATTGAAAGGAAACGGGATGGGCTACATGCGTCCTGGGAATACTGGGAGTATTCTCTCCACTGACCCAGGGAAATCCACCTACAGACTGGTGGTTCCACGAGAAGAGTTAAGAAGGAGACCAGGGGTTGTTTACAGCCTAGGGCAGGATGAGATTTACCTAGTAACTGATGACACTAGTCTGAGGCACTCACTGATTTGTCTCTACGTTTAATAGGCAATTTGACAACCCTGTAAGATCAGGAACAAGTTAATGTTTAGGGGCTGCGTGGCTCCAAACCACTTGTTTAGTGGGGATCAAGGGGCCCAGGCAATACCATATTCCACTCAGGGTCTGGAGATCATTCATCTGGTTGGTGTTCCTGGGGCAGGCGAGAATTCGAGGCCCCTGGAAGAGGTGGTCCAGGGGACCACGTTCCCTGCGTCTCCTCAGAGCAGAACATGAGCACACTCCTGCAGCTGCTGCTGGGCCTCAGCCTGGGCTGCACCGGAGCAGGTAAGCACATTCCTTCCGGGGACCTGCCTTCCCCTGCCCCTTTTTCTGGGTAAGGGAATTAGTTCAGTTTTGTTACTGGATGTGGATGCCCCAGACTAGTTTGTCTCCCTATTATACACTCTGACAGCACTTGCATTGCACCTTTGCAGCAATTTTAATAGTAATTAAGCCGCGTGGTTATCTGTATAATGCAGATCTCCTGCCGGAATGTGGGCAAGGACCACATCTGTCTTGTTTGTTGCTCCTCACACAGTGCCCAGCACACAGAGATGCTTTATAAATATACATGGATTGAATATTTAATAACACTTCCAGCACAGAACAAGGCTGACTCTTTCCCTCGACCCCTCTTCTCATTCAACAATGTGGCTTATTGAAGCTCTTGTCCTGGGTAAATCATCATTTTTACACAAGCAAACCGTCTCGGGCTGCTCCTTAGTCTCACATAAGCAGGAAACAGGTTCTAAAAACACCTCTGCTACTACTATCGAGTTCCTTAATCAGGGCTCCTGGGGACTCCAGTTCATGAGCTTGGTCAGTAGACACTGCCTGGGGCGGGAAATGCGTGCCCTGCTCCCTGGGTGTCACTGAGCCTGGTTTCTGACCTGCCCTCTTCTCCGGCTCCTGCAGGTGGCTTTGTGGCCCACGTGGAAAGCACCTGTGTGCTGGACGATGACGGGACTCCACAGGATTTCACGTACTGTATCTCTTTCAACAAAGACTTGCTGGCCTGCTGGGATCCCATGGAGAAAGCAATAGTCCCTTGTGAATTTGGGATGCTGTATAAATTGGCCGCTTACGTCTCCGGTTACCTCAACCAACAGGAAAACCTGATCCAGCGCTTATCTGAGGGGCTCCAGGACTGTGCCACACACACACAGCCCTTTTGGGGATCACTGACCCAAAGGACACGTAAGGAGGGAGGGGTGCCAAGGGGCTATGAAGCAGCACAGTTAAGAGAGGGGAGGCCGGGGAGGGTCCCTCAGCAGGCAAGGGGTTTGAGATTTGGGCAGAAAAGAAGCAGAAAATGTGTGGACCTGGAGGTCGAAAGAGGGAGGGTTGGCACTGAAGGGGGCACAGGTGGTTGGGGGGGGTGGGTAGGGAATAAAGGAGGAGAGGTGATGTTTGAGCCTGCAAGGAGCTCTTGAGGGGAGAGTCCACATGCTTTCCTCCTAGGCAGGCATTTCGGGAGGCAGCCCCCAGTCCGCCCCAGGGGTGTGTCAGAACAGCCAGAATGGCTTTCCCTAATTTTTCATGCCTTTCTGTCCCAAGACCTGATGTTGTAGGTCTTGGATAGGCCCAGGCACGGGAGTATTTTTAAAGCTTCTGGCCACGTTCGCTCTCTCACCCTTACTCCCCTGCACTGAGAATGAGCCGAGACTGGTGAAAGGAAATTTGATCTCCGCAGGATGGAGTATGGTGTCCTGAGTGTGGTTTCTGACCTGCCTTTCTCAGAAGTGCCTGGGGAAGGTACTTGTGAAAAATGCAGCCCCTGAGAGCCCTGCAGACCCTTGGAATGCAAGTGTCTGGGGTTGCGGGCTGGGGAATCTGCGCCTCAACACAATTTAAAAAATTTTGTCTGAAAAGCACCAAGAGAAAGACAAGCAGATGGGTCTCCTAGGAGAATAAACTAGGAAAAAAATGTGTACATTAACAATCTCATTAATTTGAACTACACTTACCCAAATTTAAGAGAGTCCTGAGTTAGGCTTGTTTCCTTAAACTATCTGAGGAAAAAAGCGCTTTACAGAGCGAATTAATTTGTTAAATGAGGTTTGAGGACAAAAGTCTTTTTCTGCCTTTATGTAAACCCCAACTTACCACCCTGGACAACTGTTAGCTTGTGTGCTTGAGGTAAGTACAGTCACGTCTGAAACAGCTTGCAGTTCAGACCCGGCTTACACCTGCTGTGATCAAATGTAATTTTGGAGACGAAAAAAGGGAGAGTCAGTGAAGGCATGGGGGAAAAAAGAGCGAAGCAGGAGTAAATTCTGATTCCTTATTTTTAAAGAGACATGCGGTGGCCTGGGGCGGGGATGACGCCAGTGGTTTGGCAAAATCCGTGAAGAATTAAAGAAGGAAAGAAGCCAGGGCGGAGAAAAGGCTATCCCTTCTCCATGACCATGTTCTCTTCTCTGCAGGGCCTCCATCTGTGCAAGTGGCCAAAACCACTCCTTTTAACACGAGGGAGTCCGTGGTGCTGGCCTGCTACGTGTGGGGCTTCTACCCAGCCGATGTGACCATCACGTGGAGGAAGAACGGGCAGCTTGTCCCTCCTCATGGCAGTGCCCATAAGGTTGCCCAGCCCAATGGAGACTGGACGTACCAGACCCTCTCCCATTTAGCCACAACTCCCTCTTTTGGGGACACCTACATCTGTGTGGTGGAGCACATTGGGGCTCCTGAGCCCATCCTTCAGTACTGGAGTAAGTGCATGGCAGGAGGGAAGTAGGGTTAAAGCAGAAAGCTTGCAAGTGGGCGGTCGAAAATGAACACGAATATTTCGCCAGAGGGAGTGAGATGTGGAGAGGTCCGTGGTGTATGGTAGAGAGGGAGATGCTGAGAATGAGAATGGGGCCTGGAGAAACTTATGGAGGGATTATGAGTGAAGATGGGCCGATGGGATACAAGAAAGGAAAGTTAGTTACTGTTGTTGTTGCTATGGTGATGGTGCTGATGTCACGTGCTTCTCTGAGGGTGGGAAGGGCGCAGGACTGTCTTGAAAAGGGGATGTAGATTTCAGAACCAAAAAGTGTGACGCAATATTCTAGCACGCTTCGATTTCAACTATTCTGTCGTCAGGTCAGGAACGGGAATGGGAGAAATAAAGAAGGTTGCAGAAGAAAGCGCACTGTCTCCCGGCATGGGGCCTGTACGGCATTTGGGCTGCTCAGTCAGGGAGGGAAAGCCACGGCTGGTATTTGGATGTGCATATTTGGGGACTAAGGAACAAGGAACCAATCACGATTGCTCAAACCCCAGGATCGGAAGTAGTTAAGGGAACTGAGAGAAGTTACACACAAATTTGGGAATTCTTGGGAAAGAAAGGAGGAAGAAATGAGGAAGAGGAAGGGTGTCCACAAAGGGCCAGGGAACAGGATCCCAGACTGGCTGCTGAGACCACACCTCCCCTCTGTGGGGAGAGAGTGTCTTGTTGGGCAGCGTGACAAGGGGAGAGTGGAACCAGCAGGCTCTCTGGTTGTGGGATGTTCATTTCAGCAAGGGCAAGGAATCGAGGTGGGGCAGGATTTAGGGTAGGATCAGCTCTGGGACTGTCAAGTGGCGTGGAGACACGTTCTGGAAGAACACAAGGGAACTCTGGATGTGGACAGGAGGAGGCACATAACTTACAGAATAGAACCATTGGAGGTTAGGAGAGGTGGCAATACATTTCAATAGGAAGAACTCAGAGCACGTAATGGAACAAACATTGTCGCCATAGGGTAAATAGAGAGGAAACGAGGAACACTTTATTCTCTGGGGTGAAGGAAGAAAGTAGGGTGCCTTGAGAGGACCCACCGTATTAGAGAGGAACTGGAAGCTAAGGTGCTGGCTCTAGGGATCCCCCAGGGCTGTGCTAGGAATAGAGATTCACAGGGGGAAGTTTTGAGGAGTGAGTTGGTGCGAGCTAGACCCTGGGGGTTGCCATAAAGCACCTTTGAATCCGCTAAGTGGAGGTTGAAATAAATAAAGTTGCTCTGGGAGTGAGCAACAGGAATTGATGCTAATAAGGTTCTGTTTCTGTAGCACCTGGACTGTCCCCGGCACAGACAGTGAAGGTTTCTGTGTCCGTAGCGACTCTAGGCCTGGGCCTCATCATCCTCTCTCTCGGTTTGCTCAGCTGGCGGAGAGCTGGCTCCTCTGGTGAGTAACCTTCCTGATCTCACTCTCCGTGATTGGCTCTCCCACTGCTATCTCATTTGCTGTGAATAGTGCCAGATATTTGAATCCACAAAGACTGTCCTCTCATCAAATGTTTTCCTCTCCTAGGCTACACTGTCCTCCCTGGCTCCAATTTTCCAGAAGGTAACATCTGTGTTGGTCTGTTTGCCTACTGGTCCTTTGGAAAGGGTGAAGTTTGGGGGGTCAGTGTTGGGTTCAGCTAAGGTGCTTAAAATAGGGGTGAGCTTCTGATCAGGCCAGGATCAGGCCACCAGCATGATGTAAGCCAGCGTTGTTGGAATTAGGAGCGAGAAAGAGGAGAGCCCGCCCTCCTCTTCTACCCAGTGGAGTGTCTACAGGGAGGAGGCTGAAGGTAGCTCTGGAAGTTTCAGTGTCACTGTATTAAGGGCTCTGGCACGATGGTTAAAGAGATAAACGATAGGGTCAAGTTGGTCGGAAGCCTTATTATCTCCTTTTTATTTCCTCTGCAGGTCGGCCCATTTCTTAGAGGCAGGATTCTACAACTTCCACTCCAAGTGAGAAGGAGACTCAAACCTTAGCGATGCTGCTGTGCCCTCTAACGTCCTCAAACCCTCCAATTTTTCTTGGATCTCATGGTTTCTCCACTCAGTTCTTTGTTTCCTGGTCTCCTCCCCATGTAAACCTTAGCAACTTGGGGAAACTCACTTCTGGGAATATTCTGTAATCAAGTAATTGTCCAAGGCTGTATTTCTGGAGCGAGTATAGTCTGGGGAGGAGGGCTAAAGGCCTTCCTGGGAGCCCCACTGGGACACAGAGGGCACTGAGTCAGCGGTGATATTTCTGAGGAATAAACTCTGGTGGAAGTATTGCTTTCCCCTGCCCTTTCCTGCGGCACTGGGGAGGGACTCTGGGCGGAGTTGGGGACTGGGGTTGATTCTCTCCTACTTGAGTGGAGGAGTCCCCCTCCCATTTCTCCATCTAGAAAGACAGAATTTGGGGCAATTTTAAAATTTATAATTCACAAGAAGAAATTGAACTGTGGTGGGATGGAATCACAGAGTAAGGTAGAGGAAGGGATTACGGTTTATTTCACTTACATCGTAAAAGGTTTTATGAGGATTCAATGAGCTCATACTTGACTATGACTAAGAACACTGAGTGGCACAAAGCAAGCCCCAAATCACGACTCAACTTTCTGGGCCAGGCATTGCACCGGGCGCTTTACGTGCATTACTTCGTTAGATCTTCGCCATAACGCTGACACAGACCTTCAGAGAGCCAGGATTCAAGGGGCAGAGCTTCACTTCAGATCTGAGTTCTGGTGGTTATTTCTTCAACATCCTAAGTGGGGAGGAGAACATAGCTTGAGTGCTGGTCATGACCTAGCACGGGGTCAAGAGCTTTATGTTTGTACAATATCTCGCCACGGCCCCACAAAGAAAAAATTGTCTCCCTCCACATCACACACGAAGAAAGTGAGTTTCAGAGAGGTTAAATAACTTGCCTAAGGTATAAGAACAAATTCTTTACAGGGCGGTTGTCTACCTGAACTGGAAGTAGGTGGACTGTTTTATTTTGAGGTCCCTCGTGCGGGTGAGCACACCACTCCTCAGAGCCAGCCTCCACTCCCTCCCGACTCAAACCCAAAGGGCGGCCACTGTGCGGTACCGGATTTCAAATTGCAGAAGCCAGGTACTGTTTGTGTCCAGCGAAGGGCGACTCCCCCTGGACTCAGAAAGCTGGGCTGTGCCACCGTTTTTGGAATTAGAGTTGGATACTGGACTTGAGGCAAACCCCCACCCCGCAAGAAATGAAGATAAGTACTCGATGAAGGTAGCCTAACAGAGGAATGTGGAGGGAGAAGCAGGAGTTCCGGAAGCGTGTTTCAGTGGGGGTATCTATGCAGGACACACGTGACCAGAATCTGATGAGCTGTGAGGTTCAGGCGACTGCGTGGAATCTTCCTGTGTGTGCTGATGCCCATGGTTGTGCGTGGGTGGGAGGGCTGGTCACAGGCACTAGGCCCCTTCATCCTTGGACAGTTTCTATGCTGATGGGGGCCTCTATAAAAGTGGGAGTGGCACTGTTCATACAGACCTGACATCCAAAGTGGGTGCTCAGTGTTTGTCCAACCCATGAACCGATCTCCTCCACACCCATGGTTTCCCCAGAAGGGTCCTTGTGACCAGGCCATCATCTCTTCTTGAGAAGTCAATGGGAGGGAAAGCGCTCATGAGTTCAAAATGGCTATTCTCTGAGCGAGGCCATGAAAGTAGGAAGAGAAAGTGCTAATGGGAAAGCGTAGGCTCAGAAATTAATCTCTGCAACTTTTATAGTTTTATGTTTCATTTTAAGTGTTTATATAGTGTTTAATTAAATAGCTTGGGTGTCATGTAAATAATCGTCCACCTCTACTTGGCTGTGTTTTCTTTAATAACTTCCTGTTTGAAGTCTTGTCATGTTTTGTTTTCGTTTTTCCATTCACTGTGCTTGTTTCTATTTGTTTCACAAAGCAAATTCCATTTGAAATTCTAGCCCAGTCTGGGGGTAGGGCTTTGGGTCTTGTCTGCGCCCAGATGGTTCTGAAGAAGCTACACATCTGAAGGTCTGGGTCTGATCACGCTGGTGGGAAGCAAAGTGACAAGATCCCCAGAGGAAAGTGAAGGGTCAGCTAATTGGATAGATTCCAGTTCTCCTCTGGAGACTCCCATGCAGTCTTTTCCCTGCCCTAACCTTGTATGTTCCCATCTAGATGGGGAGCAGAAAGTGCTATGTATGTCTCCTGGGATCCGGGATGCCAGAGTACAATAGGGAGGGAAGGGAAGATGCATATGTCATTACACAGGGGAGTGACTGGTGCCTGGAGGGGTGGTAGAGGAGGGGTTTCAGGGGCCAGCCCCAGGGCTGCATGAGGACAGTAGAATGTGGAACATAATGAAATGCCAAAAGGGGTGTGAGCGCGCGTGCGACCGTGTGTGTGTGTGTGTGTGTGTGTGTGTGTGTGTGAGAGAGAGAGAGAGAGAGAGAGAGAGAGAGAGAGAGAGAGAGAGAGAGAGAGAAAGAGAAAAAAAGAGAGACAGAGAGAGAGAGAAAGTTGGGTTTGGGGTTATCTAATCCAAGGGGCATAACAAATGATTCCTTCCCTTCAATGTCTTGTTTGTTTTAAAAGCTGAAATTGGCCCTGGCTGGTGTGGCTCAGTGGACTGAGCACGAGCCTTTGAACCAAAGGGTTGCTGGTTCAATTCCCAGTCAGGGCACATGCCTTGGTTGTGGGCCAGGTCTCCAGTGGGGGGTTCACAAGAGGCAACCACACACTGATGTTTCTCTCCTTCTCTTCCCCACTCTCTAAAAATAAATAATTAAATCTTAAAAAAAAAAAAGCTGAACTCAGAGCTGGAATTGACTTTGAAGGTATGTAGGCCCACTCTCCAACCACAAAAGAGCTGGCTCTGTGTCCAGGAGAGCATGCACACTGCAGGGAGAATCTTCAACCATCAGTGCAGATAACACTACTTTAGAGAGCTGTTGACTTCAAGTTTGAGGTTTTTCTTTTGACCATTAAAGACAATGGGAATAAAGACCAAATACACAGCAATGGGTGTTGGGTATCCTCAGCGTTGTTTCCTGAGGGAGAGCATGCTCCTGTGTTCCAGGTTCTCTCTGTTTCCTGACTCATGCCCACATTCATGTGAATGGAACAGACAAGCACTGGTATTTAATCTCAATGTTTATTTAGGAAAATTATATTTAGTTCATCTTCTCAAGTTTGCAAAGTGAAATTGGGGAAATTGAATGACAGAGGACGGTGGAGTCTAACCCCATCCCCACTTTGGTTTTGCACAGAGGGCCTGATGTTCCCAAGACCTCACACCACCTTGGTGCTTCCTGCTACCCCTTGGCCAGACCAGTCCCCAGGAACGGCACAGAATGGAGAGACCCCAAACCCACAGAGATTATTCCCAGACAGGGACTGGCTCTCCCAACCTTTCCTCTCCCACATTTTTTGGGGGGTATCTTTTTATTTTTTTAAAATTTATTTTTAAAGTATTTTTATTGATTATGCTATTACAGTTTTCTCAATTTTCCCCCCTTTTCCCCCTCTGCCCTGCACCCCCAACCCTCCAGCATTCCCCACCTTAATTCATGTCCATGGGTTGTACATATAAGTTCTTTGAGTTCTGTGTTTTCTATACCATTTTTTATCTCTCCCTGTCCATTTTATGCCTACTAATTACGCTTCTTCTTCCCTGTACCTTCCCCCCATTCCTTCCTTCCCCTCCCCACTGAAATTCCTCCATGTGATGTCCATTTCTCTGATTCTGTTCCTGTTCTAGCTGTTTGCTTAGTTTTTGTTTTCAGTGTTTTTCTTTTCCTTTAGGTTCCTTTGTTGATAGTTTTGAGTTTGTTGTCATTTTACTACAGTTTGTTATTCACATTTTTGATCTTCTTTTTCTTAGATGAGTCCCTTTAACATTTCATATAATAAGGGCTTGGTGATGATGAACTCCTTGAATTTGACCTTATCTGGGAAGCACTTTATCTGCCCTTCCATTCTAAATGAAAGCTTTGCTGGGTAGAGTCATCTTGGATGTAGGTCCTTGCCTTTTATGACTCCAAATGCTTCTTTCCAGCCCCTTTTTGACCACAAGGTTTCTTTTGAGAAATCCGCTGACAGCCTTAAAGGCCCTCCTTGTAGGCAACTGTCTCCTTTTCTCTTGCTGCTTTTAAGATGCTCTCCTTATCTTTAATCTTGGGTAACTTAATGAAGATGTGCCTTGGTGTGTTCCTCTTTGGGTCCAACTTCTTTGGGACTCTCTGGGATTCCTGGACTTTCTGGAAGTCTATTTCTTTTGCCAGATTGGGGAAGTTTTCCTTCATTGTTTGTTCAAATAAGTTTTCAATTTCTTGCTCTTGTTCT